>NW_025536488.1:0-57309 GCF_020615455.1 Coregonus clupeaformis
CTGTTATGTGGGCAGCTTGTCTCTCCCTTTTCTGTTTCCCTTCCTCCTTGTTTTGTCCCCTCTTTTTCTGTTGTATCTGTAGTGTGTTTGTCCCCTTTATGTGGGTGTGTCTGGAGTAGATCAGGGGGCGTGCTCAGGATCTGCCTCTCCTGTGCAGCTGCGGGTTGTTTCCAGTGATTCCTGCCTACGCAGCTGCATCCTATTCTCTCATCAACCTGCACTACTTATTCCTGGGCATGGCTCTCCACCGGCGCCAGATCGTTGTTCTTACCAGAGCGTTTCGGACATATCTCCCAACCTGCCTGCCTGCCTTCCTGCCTGTCGGTCTGCCTGCCTGCCTGCCTGCCTGCCTGCCTGCCTGCCTGCCTCAGCCTCTCCTTCCTCCGGAGCTGACTAGCCACTCTGTTCCTTTACTTCAGTTGTTTTTTGGACTAAGACAATTTTAACTTTGATTAAATATTTTTGTTTCTTCCACTCCCTTTGTCGTGTTGTTTCTCTGAGTGCTGGGTTGAACCATAGCCTAACAGAACGATCTGGCCATGGACCCAACAGAGAAACAGCACGGGGGCAAACAAAGACAGCTTCCAACAAGCTATCCAGGCTCAAGGAACGTTGCTAGGACAGCATGACCAGTTGATTCGGACTCTTGTGGAAGATAATCATCAACTGCTGAACCAGGTGACTCAGTTAACTACACACGTCTCTAAATTGTCTGTTATCAGTTCTCCATCTCTCTGACCCCCAGTTCGATGCACCCCAAGTTGTTTCCTCGGACACTAGGCAGGCTTCGTTTCGTCGGGAACCCCCCTGTCACGTCGCCTGAACCGTTCAATGGAGAATTGGACAAGTGCCGGGATTTTTGCTTCAGTGTGACTTGATTTTTCGGCAGAGACCACTGTCGTTTTCTACTGATTCATCTAAGGTACATTATGTATTGGGGCTGTTAAGAGGGAAAGCTCTGGTTTGGGCTGAGGCTGTGTGCTCAGATCAAACTTTGACTGGATTGACTTTTGCTGATTTCTCTGCTAAATTGAAGACTGTTTTTGACCATCCTGACCATGTGGGTAATTCCTCCAAGATACTTTTTAATTTGAGGCAGGGTTCTAACAGGTGGCAGAGTACTCTATTGAGTTCTGACGTTGCAGCGGACTCCAAGTGGAACAATGTGGCACTTCAAGGAGCATTTCTAAACGGTTTTGAATGAAGCAATTAAGGATGAACTGGCTGCTCGTGATGAGCCACATGATTTACATTCTCTCGTTTCCCTGTCCATCAAGCTAGACAATCGGTTGCGGAGAGAGGCGTCGGGAGAGAGGCGATCGGCCACATCTAGGAGGACGAAGTTCCCCAGCCTTCAACCACTCGAGTCTCGCCTCTCCGGAGTCGGCAGCTTCTTGTTCCTGATTCCATCCCGAGCACAGAGGGAGGAACCTATGCAAGTGGGTCGAGCTTGACTACCTCCAGCAGAGCGGCAACGGGCGCTCCAGGCGGGTGAGTGCCTGTACTGTGGAGACGCCACACACATTCTGGCTACATGCCCTAAGCGGCCAAAAGACAAGGCTCGCTTCGTAACGGTGGGTCTACTTGCAGCCCAGAGTTAGATCCTGAACCCATCATTCCCCACGATTACAAGTACCTGTAACCTTACGTTTCCAGAGTCATTCCCTGCCACTCTCAGCTCTCATAGACTCAGGTGCAGAAGATAACTTTATTAGCCACCAGTTCGTTACACAAGCTCGTATCCCCATGGAGCCACTACCTACCCCCATTCGGGTCACAGCCCTTGATGGCGCCTCCTCGCGGAGATAACTCATCAAACCACCCCCGTTTCCCTAGTGATTTCTGGCAATCATTGTGAAAGCATTCAGCTAAGAGTTATGTCTGGCTCAGCTACCTCCCTAATCCTTGGCTTCCCCTGGTTGGCTCTTCACAACCCACAAATTGATTGGACACGTCACACCATTCTCAGTTGGAGCACTAACTGCCATTCCGAGTGCCTGAGGTCAGCGGTTCCCCCCACTAAGTGTAACCCAACTCCTCCCTCAGCTCCTCTTGATCTGTCATCTGTCCCCAAAGAATACCATGACTTAGCGGAGGTTTTCAGTAAGGACAAGGCTCTGTCTCTACCACCACATAGGCCTTATGATTGCCCTATTGAACTGCTTCCTGGTGCTCCCTTGCCCTCTAGTCGGTTATACAATCTGTCCCGACCGGAAAGAGAGGCAATGGAGCAGTTACATTGGTGATTCTCTGGTCTCGGGCATAATCCGCCCTCGTCTCCTTTGGTGCAGGTTTCTTTTTCGTGGGAAAAGAAGGACAAGTCGTTACGCCCCTGTATCGATTTCAGGGGTTTAAACAACATAACTGTTAAAAACAAGTATCCCCTTCCACTCATCAACTCAGCTTTTGAACCTCTGCATGGCGCCACAGTGTTTTCCAAGCTCGACCTCAGGAATGCTTATCACCTTGTCCGAATCCGAAAGGGAGATGAGTGGAAAACCGCTTTCAACACTCCACTGGGACATTTTGAGTATTTGGTCATGCCCTTTGGGCTTTCAAATGCCCCTGCGGTTTTCAAGCCATGGTGAACGATGTTCTTAGGGATTTTTTGAACCGTTTTGTCTTTGTATACCTGGATGATATTCTTGTTTTTCCAAGTCACCCGAGGAGCACGAGTCACACGTCCGTCAAGTCCTTCAACGGCTCTTGGAGAACAAGCTGTACGTCAAAGCAGAGAAGTGTGAGTTCCACAAACAGTCTACATCGTTCCTTGGATTCATAATTGAGAGCGGGCAGGTGAAGGCGGACCCCGAGAAGATCCGGGCAGTGACGGAATGGCCCACACCCACCACCCGTAAGCAACTTCAACGATTTTTGGGCTTTGCTAACTTCTACCGTAGATTCATTAAGGGTTTTAGTAGAGTGGTGGCACCCCTTACAAGACTCACATCTCCTAAAGTCCCTTTTCGGTGGTCCCCTGAGGCGGAGCAGGCGGTAGGGGTTTTGAAGGAACTGTTTTCCACCTCCCCCGTGTTGATATGTTACACCCCTGAAAAAGGGAAGAAATAATCACGAACGTGACGCAGTTATGTTTCCTCACTGACAAATTTAGTGTAATCTTTTTACAAAAATACCACATTATACAGAACAACAGATCTACAGGAACCAGAGATTTGCAGGGTACAAAGCTTATTCAAGTCACAACAGCATAAACTGTAATTCACTAAAACATATACAAATGTTTCAATATAACTGTCAAACACAAAGTAGCTTTAGCTCAGTAACCCATAACTACATTTATCAACCATGTCAACAAAGTATTCGAAACACATTATACAAATAACCCCAAATATATTATTAACAACGCACATATTCATTCACAATAGCATAAAATGGCAGCTACTCTCAGTACGAAGGCTATATCGCTGCAACCAAGCAGATTACAGTCACACACGCACCTAATAACTCTCTTCAACTTAACTCTAACTTACTCAAGATGTTACTAACACATACCTTAAACTCTCTTCACAGGTTAGCAAGTTATTACATTCAAATTAACTCGTTTCATATCAATAACGTACCTGAAAAAGGGAAGAAATAATCACGAACGTGACGCAGTTATGTTTCCTCACTGACAAATTTAGTGTAATGAGAAAAAAGACCGCGATTCCCCCAGGAAGTTGGGTGGAGACCAGAGCAATCGATCTCAGGCTCATAGATTAAGAGCATTTAGTAGATCACAGATGAACACTTTTACCCTTAAATTAGGCACCACCAAATAAAGTAGTCAATATAACATTTACACATTCCTCTTACAATATTAACCCTTTGACTCTTGACGGATTTTAAACACATTTATGCATTTTATCAATCTCTATGAACTAGTACTGGATGCATAATCTTTTTAACCTTAGATATTTTAAGATCCTTACATACCATGAACTTACTAATACTTTTTAGTGTATAACAGGCTATGAATATGTCCTTTAACCTGTCACACTCTCCCCGACAAAATAAATGTTGTCCCAACATTACCAACATTATCTTCTTAAACAGTCTATAAGCACTGGACGTAGAAAATCCTCTTCTGTAAGCTAGTCCTTGAGCAGAGGTCAAAGTTCACAGTTCAAATAGAACCAAGAAGTTATATTCACAGTCCATATCTGTTGACCAGCTGTATAAACAGTCCATAAGCAGTCTTTTCTCATACTATTGTCAACAGTCCATCAGTTTTAATGATCTATATGCATAGTCTGCTAATTGTCTTGTGAAAGTCTGTGAAATCAGTCAGTAGTCCATGGTCAAACATGTCAACTCTGTCTGTGGCCTCAAGTTTGCTGAAGTCCATACATGTAGGGTGGCTGAAGGTAATATCCCTGTAGTGATGGCAGCCATGGAACCAGTCCTGGTGCAGGGTAGACAGGGAACAACTGTGGCTGTGGCTGTATACTGTAGCAGGAAGGGATACCAAGCTGATCATAGGTGATACGTCTTGGAGGGTGTCTCTCTCTTTGTGGCAGCTGGTAAGCTGGTTCCTCAGGTTCAGCAGCAGCAGTTAATGAAGGAAAGGCACTTAGTGGACGATCATCAGGCACATTTTCAGCAGGCAAGTTCATCTCCTCAGCAGGCAGTTCTTTAACTGTTGTTTTCTCCTCCAGCTGATTTTCAACAAGCGGCTGTGCTGGTAGCATATCAGGAACTGGCACCGCAACTGTTTGTTTCACTGGTGGGGGGCCTGTTTTTCCGACTCTCTCGCTGGTTCAGCATACCTCTCAGGCACTGTAGGAAATGTGGGGACCTGTAGCGGCTCATGATGAAGGTCATATTCATCCCCGCTGTCTTCATCAGAATCTAGAGGCTGTGATCCAGGCTGATGTCTCTTTTTCTTACTTTTGTCATCTTTAGTCATTTCTGGTTGTCTCTCAAAAGGTAAGTGGTCACAGGACATGAGCAGGTTTCTGTGCAGGACCCGGAGCGTCCCCTACCCTTTCTGGTCTCAACTCATAAATCGGCAGGTCTGAACCCATTTGTCTCACTACTGTGTGAATTTGATCTTCCCAATAGTTACGGAGTTTGCCTGGTCCTCCTCTTGGTGTCAGGTTTTTAATCAGAACTCGCTCGCCAGGCTGTAGCACTGAACTCCTAACTTTAGTGTCATAGTACTTTTACTTCTTTCAGCAGCTTTCTGAGCATTTTCATTTGCAATGGCGTATGCTTCTTCCATTCCTCGTTTCCAGTTCTCCACGTAGTCTCGCTGGTTACTGGAACCTGCCTCTGTGCACAATCAAAGAACATATCAACTGGAAGCCTGGGTGATCTCCCAAACAGAAGATAAAATGGTGAATAGCCAGTCACTTCGCAACGGGTGCAGTTATAGGCATAAACCAGTTTGTTTAGAGACTCCTTCCAGTTTGACTTTTGTGTCTCAGTTAGTGTCTTTAGCATTTGCAACAATGTTCTGTTCATTCGTTCCACTTGACCGTTCCCCCATCGGGTGATAGGGTGTTGTTCTGGACCCCGCCATGCCACTGAGTTTCTTTAACTGATGGAACAACTGATTTTCGAATTCTCCCCCTTGGTCATGGTGGATGCGGGGGGGAACCCAAACTTCAGGGCAAAGTCATTGAAGATGAGATTTGCAGCAGTTTTTCCTGACTTTGATGTGGTGGCGTAGGCTTGAGTGTAACGTGTAAAATGATCAACAATCACGAGGATGTACTCATATCCCCCTTTGCATCTGTCGAGATGGAGGAAATCTATACATACCAGTTCAAATGGCTGTGTTGTCACAATGTTTGTCAGAGGAGCTCTTGTTTCATGGCCTGGCTTTTTCTGCTTGACACAGCTACAAGTTTTAGTCACATAGTGCTCAATGTCAGATTGCATATAAGGCCAGAAGAAGCGGTCACGTACTAGTGATACAGTGCGGCCAGTACCTTGGTGTCCCATGTTATTGTGCAACTCTTCCATCACTTTACCTTTGTACTGCTCTGGTAGAACTAACTGCTTGCGGGCTGTAGTGATTCTGTAAAGAATACCATCACTGTCGATTGTCAATTTGTCCCATTCTCTGAATAGGCATTTTGTCTTTGGACTGAATTCTTTTGCTCTTTAACTGGCGGTTTGGAACCAGACAGCTTGAAATCGAGCACAGGACGGATGACCGGATCAGACTCTTGTGCCTCTCTTATCCCCTCTTTTGGGATCGAGCTGATTGTTGCTGTAGTTGTCTCACCTTCAGCTGATACTGACATAGATGCAGCTGAAATTGACCAAGGCACAAAAGGCTCTTTCTGTACCTCTACTGCTTGTATAGTGGCGGCAATGGTGTCTGGTGGAAGCTCCTCAGAACATTCTCTCATCAGTGACTCTACATCCAGTGGCATCCTTGACAAAGCATCTGCATCACCGTTCTCTCTGCCTGGCCTGTACTTTATTGTAAAGTGGAAATCAGCCAATTCTGCAACCCACCTGGAAGTGGTTGCGTTCAGTTTTGCAGTAGACAGAATGTAGCTCAGCGGGTTGTTATCACTGTATACAGTGAAGGTCGGAGCATAGTACAAATAATCATGGAACTTATCAGTGATTGCCCATTTTAGAGCTAGAAATTCTAGCTTGCCAGAGTGGTAGTGATAGTTCTTCTCAGCTGCTGTTAAGGTTCGAGAGCCATAAGCAATGACCCTAAGCTTCCCATCTTGCTCTTGATAAAGAACTGCTCCCAAGCCTTGGTGTGACGCATCAGTGTGTACAACAAATGGCTGAGTGAAGTCAGGGAAACCTAAGACTGGTGGGTGAAGCAGACACTCAATCAGCTGTTCAAGTGCCTGTTGATGCTGGTCAGTCCACAGGATTGGCTTGTTTGAGGGCACCACATGACTTACTTTCTTTGTTTTTGCTTTCCGTGGGTGGTCAGGTAATTTCTCTGAATCTGCTTTCAGGAGGTCATACAGACAGCTGGCCCTCCTAGAAAAGTCTTTGATGTACTGTCTGTAGTAAGTGAGTAAACCAAGCATTTTTCTGAGCTGGCCCACAGTCTGTGGTCTGATCTCTTTCAATGCTCTTACTGCTTCAAAATCGGCTGGGTCAACTTTGCTGCCGTCTGCAGACACTATTCTGCCCAAATAACGGACCTGGGGTTTAAAGAGATCACACTTACTTGGCTTGAGTTTGATGCCATACTCTCTGAGACGCTGCAAAACCTTTTGCACATCATTCACATGGCTGTCGAAAGTTTTACTGAAAACTAGCGTGTCGTCCAGATAAGGAATGCAGATGTTGTCCCGGAGCCCTTCCAAACATTCCTCCATACAACGCTGAAAAGCTGCAGGAGCGTTCATGAGGCCGAATGGCATACGTATCCACTCATATAGTCCCCATGGGGTCACAAATGCTGTCAGTGATCTGCTTTCTTCAGAGATGAACCCTTGGTGATATGCTTTTCCCTGATCTAAAAGGGAGAACCAGGAATTACCACCTAAACTGTCCATGATGTCCTGGACCCGAGGGATGGGCTGGCGGTCGGGATGTGTCTTTCTGTTCAGGTCTCTGTAATCTATACACAACCGGAGGGTCCCGTCCCCTTCTTCTAACGCACACGACAGGTGAAGAATATGAAGAGTTTGACTTCCTAACCCAACCCTGGGCTATGAGGTCATGAAGGTAACCCTTCATCTCCTGATACAGTGGCCTGGGCACTGACATGTATGTGCGCTTGACTGGTTCAGAGTCCTTTAGAGAAATAGTCATTTTCAATCGTTCAATGCAGCCAATGTCATTGTCTGATCTGGAGAAGGAGTGACACTCTTCTCTAAGCATTTTCCTAACAACCTCTCTCTGTTCTTCGGTTAGGTGACTTAAACCTACTGGTGGATCCCACTGTTCAGTAGCAGTACATGGAGTTTGAACACTAGTGTGATTCACTGTGGCTGGGGTGACAGCTTTTTCAAAGACTTGGGCAGGTAACACAGTCATAATGGTTTGTACTGTACCGATCATGGTGCGTCCTAGCAGGGCAATGTCGTGGTCAGTGGGGTTAGAGACATCAAGCATGACAACTGGAAAAACACCTTTCTTAACTCTGACTAGTGTGTCAAAGAACTCAAGTTCATCTGGCCACTGCGGGTTCAGGTCTGGCTGGAAAAGCATTGTCATGTCATCTTTGAAAGGCTGGGAAGCTACCCGGCACTCAATCTGAATGCTACTGTGTTTTGGTACAGCAACCTTCTCTTTCTTGGTCTTCACTGCGTATTCATCTGTCTGTTCTGCGCTAACAGCCTGTATAAAAGCCCTCACCTTATTTCTTTTGAGGCTTGGGAAAGCTTTTTCACTGTACTGTACCGTTTAGTCTTTTCGGTCATTGTCAGGATGTGCTCAATAACATTGAAACCTATGATGGGATGAGATAGGTGACAGCCTTTCATTACCAGCACTGGGATGATCAGTTCCTTCGTTTGGTCAGTTTCAGAGGCTAGCCGAAAAGTTGTTTCAATCCATCCCAGGTACGGCATTTCAGTCCCATTTGCTGCCGTCAATCTTAGATCATCAGGTGAGTCCAGAATTTCTGAAACATCCCTCAGCCTTGCGTTTGGGAGAGATTCCGCTTTCCATCGTTCATCAATGACCGATACCTGAGAGCCTGTGTCCCATAGAGCTTGGAGGTGGTGGCGATTCAGGTGACACTCAACAAGGCACTGTCTACCGACTAGCGAGGTGACCTTATTGGGGGTGGCAACCTTGAGCTAGGGATGGTAAAGAGTGGGCATTTTCTTCTGTACAGGAAAGCTTTTCACAGGTAGAGTCCATTTTCAGGTGAGTGCATTTTTTCCTTATGTTTAGTCCAATGTTGGTTTTGACATCCTTTGGAACAGTACAGTGTCTCTTTACATGATGAACATTGTTTCAGGTTCTCAAATGAATCTTCTCTGGCACAATTTGCACATTTCTGGGACTTTTTGGTAGCTACGGTTAACACTTGTCCCTCAGCGGTAACCCTTCCCGCTTAAAGGGGCCTCTTTGGATGGTCTGACTCCCCGGATTTTACATCCAGCTTGAAAATGTTCTCCACTCCCACATCGGAAGCAGTGTGTGCAGCGTGCATCTGTTCTGGCCTGCTGGCAGACAAAACACCTCCTTGGAGCTTGAGCAGAGCGGTTGGTATACAGGTTAGGTGCATATTGATACTGCGCAGGGTCAGGTGCATGGGGCTGACTGTAGTTGCTGTAATACTGCTGCTGGGAAACAGGTGGCTGGGGTTCCCTATCTGGCCTCCTAACTGGAAGTGGGGCATGGGCATAAGGCGATGACTGAAACATAGGCTGCTGTAATGTCTCCTTAATCTGAGCAATCTCTGCACTGAGACCTTTTAGGGAAGCTACACCTGTCTTAAGTTCAGCTAACTCTGTTAACAGTTCTGCGGGTATCTTAGCTTTGGCTTCCTTCACAGGACACTTTGCAGATGGCGTATCTTCTAACTGGACTACACTTACAGTTGTAGCAGGCTGTGGGGCATTAAAACGCTTTTGTTTCGTCTTTCTAACTCATTAGCACAAGCAATGTTAAGCTTCTCTAGCAAAACCTCATCTGATGTTTCGCTATCAAGCAGGAGAGGCTGCATGTCTATCCTGATACTGTCACTCTGGAGACCTGTAAGGACTGTGTGTAAACACATGCGCTGGACTAGGGCAGGGTCATACTTAAGCCCTGATTCTGACTCCTGGGACGCAAATAGTACTTTCTGCCTCAAATCTAAGACGCGCATCAGGAAGCTTTGAGGGGTCTCCTTGCTATGCTGTGCTTCTGAAGCTAGCTGTTTGTAAAGCTCTGTTGCACTCTTCTCTTGGAAGTGGAAACGCAGGATGCATCTAAGTGTGGGAAGAGTTAGCTGGGGTTTACCTTCCAAGTAGCTGCGTAGCTGGATAGCCTCTGTTAAGTCCATTCTCAATCTGATGGGCAAGGCTGGAAAAAGTCAGTTTATCTTTCTGGCCCGGTTCACCTATCTGACCAGAAATTTTTAACTCTTTGCGCCAGTATGAGCCGGGCTGTGCACTGGGTGAGAGCTGCATGCTCCTCTGAAGATGGGCAGGGGGTTGGGGCTGGCGCAGAGAATCACTGGCTTGGTCTGCAGTACTCTGCTCAGTTCCCACCCCTTGTTGTGGGGTTACAGTTCTCAGTCCCTCTATTCTGTGATGTGTTCTGGCTGTTTCAATATCATGGTCAGTTTGCCCTGTCTTGCTATCTATGCCACTGATCATCTCTGTCATTTTGTCTTTAAGTAACAATAATTCCGACATGCCGCCATCTTCTAACTCTGCAACTTCCTCTCTTTCAAGGAACATCATAATGTGAGTCATCAATGATATGCGGGATTTGTCTTGAACAACTCTTCTCTGTTCGCCTGATATGTCAAGGAAATCACATACGTCTAGTAACTTGTCTTTAGTCAGGGTTTGCAATTCTCCTACTACCTCTTCCTGTAGTTCTTCCAAGGCGGTTGTCATGTTGACAGGACAGGAGGAACCTTTACTGTGCAGGAGTTGACTCTGAATTAGGTGGTCCTTACTGTCTCTGATGGTCTCTCAACGGCCTCAGTTGACACGTACTTAACCCCCAACTTCCAGCTCCCCTCGAACAGCAACACTTTCCTCACTGCAGCCTGCCTGGGTTGTTATGTAGGGATTTAGCTGGCTCGGAATTCAGCGACCAGGATGTGGAAGCCGGACATCTGAGCAGCAATCTCAGCGGAGCCTCCAAAATGTTACACCCCTGAAAAAGGGAAGAAATAATCACGAACGTGACGCAGTTATGTTTCCTCACTGACAAATTTAGTGTAATCTTTTTACAAAAATACCACATTATACAGAACAACAGATCTACAGGAACCAGAGATTTGCAGGGTACAAAGCTTATTCAAGTCACAACAGCATAAACTGTAATTCACTAAAACATATACAAATGTTTCAATATAACTGTCAAACACAAAGTAGCTTTAGCTCAGTAACCCATAACTACATTTATCAACCATGTCAACAAAGTATTCGAAACACATTATACAAATAACCCCAAATATATTATTAACAACGCACATATTCATTCACAATTAGCATAAAAATGGCAGCTACTCTCAGTACGAAGCTATATCGCTGCAACCAAGCAGATTACAGTCACACACGCACCTAATAACTCTCTTCAACTTAACTCTAACTTACTCAAGATGTTACTAACACATACCTTAAACTCTCTTCACAGGTTAGCAAGTTATTACATTCAAATTAACTCGTTTCATATCAATAACGTACCTGAAAAAGGGAAGAAATAATCACGAACGTGACGCAGTTATGTTTCCTCACTGACAAATTTAGTGTAATGAGAAAAAGACCGCGATTCCCCCAGGAAGTTGGGTGGAGACCAGAGCAATCGATCTCAGGCTCATAGATTAAGAGCATTTAGTAGATCACAGATGAACACTTTTACCCTTAAATTAGGCACCACCAAATAAAGTAGTCAATATAACATTTACACATTCCTCTTACAATATTAACCCTTTGACTCTTGACGGATTTTAAACACATTTATGCATTTTATCAATCTCTATGAACTAGTACTGGATGCATAATCTTTTTAACCTTAGATATTTTAAGATCCTTACATACCATGAACTTACTAATACTTTTTAGTGTATAACAGGCTATGAATATGTCCTTTAACCTGTCACAGATACACCCCAATACCTCTCTGCAGTTTGTTGTGGAGGTGGACGCGTTCGGACTCAGGTGTGGGAGCAGTCCTCTCCCAGCGCCCCCCCACTGACCAAAAGCTTCACCCCTGTGCTTTTTTCTCCAAGAAATTGTCACCCACAGAACGGAATTACGACGTTGGAAACCGGGAACTGCTGGCGGTCAAGCTTGCACTGGAAGAATGGCGGCACTGGCTGGATGGAGCTGAACTGCCGTTTGTGGTCTGGACTGACCACAAAAAACTTGGCTTACATCCAAGCCACTAAGAGACTCAACTCACGCCAAGCCAGATGGGCCCTGTTTTTAGTAGGTTTAACTTTATTCTTACATACAGACCGGGGTCAAGAAATGTTAAACCAGATGCTTTGTCCCGCCAGTTTGCTGACCCTTCGGAGACCAGCGAGCCTGAGGCAGTCCTGCCTTCCTCATGCGTCGTGGCGGCTGTTCAGTGGGGAGATCGAGTCTCTTGTGAAGACTGCACTTGCCACGGACCCGGGACCGGGTGATGGACCTCCCAACCTACTCTTTGTTCCCGAGACGGTCCGGTCTCAGGTGTTGCAGTGGATTCACACCTCCCGCTTTTGCTGGTCACCCTGGGATGAGACGACGTTGACGCTGCTTAGGAGACATTTTTGGTGGCCTTCAATGGAAACTGACGTTCGGGCTTTTGTGGCAGCCTGTTCAACCTGTGCTCGGGGCAAAGCCTCCCATCAGTCCCCTTCGGGGCTGCTGCTACCCCTCCCAGTTCCCAGCCGTCCCTGGTCCCACATTGCCATGGATTTTGTCACCGGCCTACCCAAGTCTGAAGGTAATGATACTATACTTACCATTGTGGACAGATTCTCTAAATCTGTCCACTATATAGCATTACCAAAATTACCGTCTGCCAGTGAGACAGCGGACCTCCTAGTCCAACATGTATTCCGTCCCCATGGAATACCTGTGGACATCGTATCTGATAGAGGCCCACAGTTTACTTCCCGTGTTTGGAAGGTTTTCTGTTCTGCTTTGGGTGCTTCCGTTAGTCTGTCCTCAGGGTTTCATCCCCAGACCAACGGTCAAACAGAAAGAGCCAATCAAAACCTCGAAGCAACCCTTCGTTGTGTGGCTGCTCAACATCCATCATCCTGGGCCAAACATCTGCCCTGGATAGAGTACGCCCACAACTCCCTCACCGCCTCTGCCACCGGTCTTTCACCCTTCGAGGTTACCATGGGTTATCAACCCCCCTCTGTTTCCTGCTCAGGAGAAGGAATTGGCTGTTCCTTCGGTTCAGGAGAACCTCCGCCGCTGCCAGAGAGTGTGGAGCGAGCTCGGAAGCATTGCTTCGGACCACCGACAGGAACAAGACAACAGCGGATAGGAGCAGGACTCCCGTACCTGTGTTTCATCCTGGTCAAGAGGTTTGGCTGTCATCTAAGAACGTACCTCTGTACTCCAAATCACGCAAGCTGTCTCCTCGGTACCTGGGTCCGTTTGTGGTGGAGTCCATCATTAACCCCTGCTACGGTTCGTTTGAAGTTGCCTTCAGCCATGAAGATACACCCTACTTTCCACGTCTCCCAACTGAAACCTGTGTCCTCCAGCCTTTTGTGTCCGCTCGGCTGATCCACCTCCACCTGTTCGCCTCATTGACGACCATCCGGCCTACACCGTCAGTAGGCTCCCTGGACTCTCGGAGGCGGGGTGGGGTCTCCAATACCTAGTCGATTGGGAAGGTTATGGACCAGAGGAGAGGTCTTGGGTCCCTAAGCGTTTGTGTTGGATCCTCAGCTGATCACGGACTTCCATCACGACAACCCTGACAGGCCTGGTGGGTCGCCAGGTGGCGACCATTGAGGGGGGGTACTGTTATGTGGGCAGCTTGTCTCTCCCTTTTCTGTTTCCCTTCCTCCTTGTTTTGTCCCCTTTTTTCTGTTGTATCTGTATGTGTGTTTGTCCCCTTTATGTGGGTGTGTCTGGAGTAGATCAGGGGGCGTGCTCAGGATCTGCCTCTCCTGTGCAGCTGCGGGTTGTTTCCAGTGATTCCTGCCTACGCAGCTGCATCCTATTCTCTCATCAACCTGCACTACTTATTCCTGGGCATGGCTCTCCACCGGCGCCAGATCGTTGTTCTTACCAGAGCGTTTCGGACATATCTCCCAACCTGCCTGCCTTCCTGCCTGTCGGTCTGCCTGCCTGCCTGCCTGCCTGCCTGCCTGCCTGCCTGCCTCAGCCTCTCCTTCCTCCGGAGCCGACTAGCCCACTCTGTTCCTTTACTTCAGTTGTTTTTGGACTAAGACAATTTTAACTTTGATTAAATATTTTTGTTTCTTCCACTCCCTTTGTCGTGTTGTTTCTCTGAGTGCTGGGTTGAACCATAGCCTAACAATTTCCTGTTCAATCTCTTTCAATCTCTCAATCTCTCGTTCTAACGCTTTTATTGTTTCCTCTGCCTGTTTCACTTTCTCCTTCATTTCTTGTCTCTCCAATTCTGCTTTTCTCTCCCTTTCCCTCTGTCTTTCACTCTGTCTTTCCGTCTCAATAGGTTTGTTGTTCCAGGCCAGTCTTGGTCGCTGATCCTCCATGACTTTCTGCCATAGCCTCAATATCGCTATCTCTTGCTTCATTTTTAAAAGGTTCAATTAGTGCTCATTTATGACCAAGACATACTTTCAAAGGATTTGCAGTGAATGATACATAGAAATACAACCTAGAGCTAGGTAATTGAATCAAACACTGGACAACATCGATAGCAGGGTCATTTTGACCAATTAATCTGGTCAATTCATTGTCAATTAATGTATTGACATGGTTTGAAAAAATCATGAGACATTTTATGGAATCAATTATGTCCAAAATCTGTACAAATACAAACACACAACTAGTTTTCCCATTCAGTTAGGGGTTTGAGAAATACCCGTTACAATTTGTGTGATGTTACAACAATGTTGCCTTTGATGTTTATGCTTGTAGAAATTACTCCTACAAATGATGTTTCACTGATGTAATTATTTACAACCTGCACACATACAGTTATCATCAACAACAACAACAACAACAGTAATGATATTAATAAGGAAGTGGATATTCGACAGGCAGAAGAAAGGCATAGGGGTTGAGATAAATGAAGGTTAGGGTAGGTTCAGGACCTAGGGTTGGGTTAAGGTTAAGGTTAGGGTAATGGTTAGGTTCAGGACCTAGGGTTGGTTTAAGGTTAGGGTAATGGTTAGGTTCAGGACCTAGGGTTGGGTTAAGGTTAGGTATAGTTTCAGTGAGGTTAAGGTAAGGTAAGGGTTAAGGTGAGAGAAAGGCATAAAAGTTAACATTGGGTTAGCATACCGCTATCCACCGCCATTCATTTTCAGCCGGGTAAACATACACTGCCTTTTAATAATAACAATGTAATATCTTACCTGGGCCAGTTGTAGTTGCGTTATCAACGCAGATCCACCAGTTGTTTGAGTCTGTTGATCTCCTCCATTTGTCTCTGGCTCTCTGCCTCCCTCTGTCTCTCTGCCTCCCCCTGTCTCTCTGCCTCCCTCTGTCTCTCTGCCTCCCTCTGTCTCTCTGCCTCCCTCTGTCTCTCTGCCTCCCTCTGTCTCTGTCTCTCTGCCTCCCTCTGTCTCTGTCTCTCTGCCTCCCTCTGTCTCTCTGCCTCCCTCTGTCTCTCTGCTTCCCTCGGTCTCTGTATCTCTGCCTCCCTCTGTCTCTGTCTCTCTGCCTCCCTCAGTCTCTCTGCCTCCCTCAGTCTCTCTGCCTCCCTCAGTCTCAGGATCTCAGCCTTCCACTCTTTCATTACACCCCTTTCTACTCTTCTTCTGCTCCTTTCATCCTTTAAAAGGGCTCTGAGATTGTCTGTCTCAGACTGTAATTTTTCAACCATCTCGTCCTTCTCCATTCCACCATTCCTCTTCTTCTTCTCCTCCCAGAGGCACACTTGAAGTCTGTCCATCTCCTTCTTCTGATTTCGGATCGTTCGATCCTTCCCCATCACCTCAAGCATGTGGGCTTCCTTCTCTGTACAGCACTTCTTCTCTTCTCTCAGGAACTCAACCTCCATCTCTGCCTGCTTGTAGCTGGGAGCAAAGGAATGGCAACACATTATTTAGGAAGTGAACTCTGAGAATTTATTACAATATTTAAATAATAATTCAACTTCTGCTCAATTACACTGCCTTTAATCACACAACTCACACAACTGTGACTTACAGTACGTGAATGTGATGAGTTGACTGTCCATGATGGCCAGAGGTGGGTAATGTGTGGCTCTGGTCCAGGGCGTTACGTACGGCTTGCTGACACTGAGCCTTCCTTCAACAAGCCGTGCGTAATGCCCTGGACCAGAGCTAGGTTATGTGACGAATGACTTACAGACTGTTCCACATGATAGGAGGGGGTAAGAAGACAATCCCTTCAGGAGATGGAGATCGTCCAGAAGAAGAAGACGTGTCCATCTCCAAAGAGAAATTAAAAGTTCCCCCCTTAGAGCACAGCCTACTTTCTCTGTCACAAAATAACACAAAGTGAATGGAGATCACAGCTCAACATGTTAAAGGAGCAAGCAGTAGTTCAAACCACAAAGCTGCCACACCGTCACCTTTTTGGATAAACAGCTTGGGGATGGGGGCTGGAGTAATTCATAGATGTAACTATTTGTGCAAGGACTAACCATCCATGAGATCAAAATGATCGTTTTAACCATATTGTTTAAGCTATACAGGGTTTGTTTACAATTACATTGTTTCCAAACATTGGAGTGAAACAAACTCATATTTTGGGTTCTGATGGGGTTAGATAGTTGAACTAAGCTCATGAGACATTTAGGAGAGTCAATGGGTATATATCATTAATTATAAAGTTCAAAATAGATGTAGCAATTGCAGATGGCCTCTTAAAAGACTGAGATTGCCATTCAATCAGTAAGAATATGAACCTTTTTCAATCCAATGTAAAGAGTAGTGTTGCATCAATCTGTTTGACATTGAACTGTGATATCCCATTGGGCACAGATGTCGGTTTAACATCTAGTTTTGATTTACATTTGGTTGAGTGTCAACTAAGTGAAGTAGGCTAGCGGATGGTTAATGCTTTGTAAACTTTGCTAAATATTTGACTAAATATCTAAATATCACTCTTGTCAAATCGCAGTTTTAGTGTGGAACTGAATAATATATTTCAGTTCCACACTAAATATATGTGTCCAAAAGTCGATATTATTTAGCTACTCATAATTGATAAAGGCATTATGAACTATTTTCACTTTACTTTTATTTAGTGTATTTTTGCCTAAGGTTATCTGGTAGCCTATGTTCTGTGATTTCTCTTTGTATGGACCTAACGTTCAATGAAATACAAAACAGCAACCACAACGTACAAACGTTTCCCACACAAATACATATGTGGGTGTGTAGTGAGTACACAAAATAATAACATAACAGCTGTAGTGTATTAAGATTATGACTTTGATAAGGTTTTAAGTGGAACCTGAGAGGATGTTTATTTAGAAGAAAGGGAGCCGTTTTTAGGGTGACGCCCCATATAAGACAGGGGATTAGACAGTAGAGGGAGCCACCCATATTTTGGGGAATATTATAAGTACTGGATGGAGACAAAGAAGAGCAGAGCGGCCATTGCAATTTGGGAAACACTGCTCTCCGGATGCTATATACATCTGTACACTTATGCTGAAATCTTGTGATATGAATAAAACTTATGATCAAAGTTCAGTATAAGCGGACTCTTTTGTTTAACAGCAATAATTAGCAAAATTGACTCGACACTACACAGCCATAACAGTACAAACAAACATACAATCTCTCGTGCACCTGTCCAGTGCGAACTGTTCCGTGCGTCACCATCACTAACTGCTGGACTACACCTGGAATAGCAGCGATGGGACAGGACTGGAACTACCAGTTGGATATCACGAAATTGGGGAGAAAAAGCGGTAAAAGTACCACAAAATAAAGTGTTTTTATATATACTAGGGCTGTCAAAAATAGCGCGTTAACGACGTTAATTAGTTGTTTGCTGTTAATTACGCCAATTTTTTTAACGCATTTCACGCATGCGCAGTGTGACAAATTATTCAGGTCAGGAAAGTGGTTGGGAGCTAGAGGCGAGATGGAGCAAGGTGAGCAAAGTGGGCCTATTGACGGATTCAAATATAAAAAGAATGATGATGGTACAGTTAACAAGTACAAGGTTATTTGCAAGATTTGTAAGAAGGAGTTTCAATTTCACCGGAGCTGTTCAAGCTTGAAGTACCATGTCAACGCCAAACATGCGTTTGCTGGGCCGTCAGATTCAGCAAGTGGTTTGCGCCAGACCACGCTGAATGTTTGCAGGCAATTAACAAAATCAACCTCAGATAATTTGACCAACACAATAGCAAAATGGATTGCAAAGGATTGTAGACCCATTAGCATTGTAGAAGACTCAGGTTTCCTTGATGTTTTGCAAGTGGCGTCTCAAGACTCATTCTATAAGCTCACCGTCAAGAGCCACATCCAAAGACAAATATTATGGTGTGTAGTATGTTTCAGCTTGATTTAAAACACCATTATTTGGCTGTGTTAATAAACAGACATAATATGAAAATTATGTATCTGTGTCCTGTTATTTATCTTTTGGTATGCATTTCAGAAAAAAATGGTTAGGATTCAGGTGTAATTGCAAATAGTGATTAATCATGATTAATCCACTGAAAATTCTGATTAATTTGATTAAAATTTTTAATCATTTGACAGCCCTAATATATACATTTATATATTAAAATATTAATGTTCCCTGGGGCACCAGATTCCATTTGATCAGTTTTCAATTGGCCACCGTTACCTCAAGACCCGCCTATTCCAATTAATTATAAACTCTTATTGGTTTGTCCCTGTGACAGTCATTCGTAACCTCCTGATGGTTGCCTGTTGATTGTCGTGCGCCATCGTTGCATATCGTGAGCTGGAGGAGCGTTCGTCCAACTCCTCATCGAAGTGAATGGCAGCGGCGCATCATCCATCCGCTGAAAGGATAGTTTGCGACGCGACAAGCGTTTGGGGAGTACATTCATTGAAACGGAACGACTGTTTTTAAATTCTAGGGGGACTCTTGCTCCATGGTAAAATCTCAGCAGCGATGTCTCTGCTGTGCGTCAGAGGTTGGTTCTATTCCTCTTCCCTGTTCTTATTATACCGTACATATCTGTCACATTAATGACATGGCACTCAGGAAAGTCTGTCTGTAGGCTATTGGGTAGCTGCGCATAGACCGTTGAGTTGGCACGTTCCAGTCCAAGCATGACCTGGAATGTGAGAAGGGAGCTATTCTATAACACATGTAGATGACATTTTGCCTTTATGTGTAGATTTTGGTTTTATATTTCACATTTGATTGATGATTAGGCCTATGACTTTTGATTCCACTCTGGCTACTGTCGTATATGATGAATGGTGGCAATTACTGCTGTCAACAAAGAGTCCGTTATGCTGCATCATGTTAGAAGTTTTATTCATACCACGAGGTTACAGCATAAATTACAGACACGCGTTGTCCGGAGAACGACTCGCCAGATTGTTATGCTCGTTCTAACGTCTCACCGTTTAACCCCTATTTATAAACACTGCTGCCCCCTCTTCTGGCCAATCACCAGTCTCCCCTGTCTACAACCCACCCCCTGTCTGTGGTATGTGGTATTACACCTAAAACATTCCCTCTTGATACTACCATAAACAACATTCCATTTCTTCATGAAAACATTTAACAAAGGCATAATCTTCAGATACTATATTCCCCCCTTTCGAGACGAACTAAACGTCTCGAAACCAAACAGAATAGGATTATGACTAGTAACAACTTATCTTATTAAGTATCTTTAACCTTAAACCAAAACATTCTCCTCTAGAGTGTAAATACCTTTCTTATGAAATATGAATAACTGTTGATGAAGTGTGAACACATTACTATGAATTATGAACAAACTGTTTATGAAGTGTGAACACATTACTATGACATATGAAGAAATCTCTATGAAGTGTAAATACATTACTATGACATATGAAGAAATCTCTATGGAGTGTAAGAGCGAAAAACTGTCCAGCAGCCATCCATCCATATCAATCAAGACAGTAAAATTCTCTCACGGTCCCTCTGCCCCAGGCAACCACCGTCGGTACTCCAGATAACCTCATTAACCATGTAAATGCATTTGAAACTATGATGTAATTAAATACACATGTAAACAAAATCCTATCCATAAATATCCATTGTATCGGCTGGTCAACCCATCGAATCGTACAATGAATCTCTCCCTTCCTAGACCTTCTCTGTCCCTAAACATTCACCGAAATAAACAAAAGCATCTAAGATCCTCATCTGCATTCAATAACATCAAACATCATTCTACTAAAATCAATACCTAAGAATATGACACAATTATGTATTACACATCAAATATGTCTATATTTCATTGCAGACACTGGAATGTAGTCCACTACACTTCATCTCCTCCGTATTCTCCTCCTCCAATCTCGACTTCCACTGCATCGTTGATGATGGAATCAGCCACACCCTCCTTGTTTCATCTCCTCCAGTCATATTGTCCCTTCATATTGTCTTTGTTTGAGTCACATGTTCCCCCAAATGCTTCTGGAATGACAAGAAAATAAACGACCAAACAGTATCCTTTGCAAAACAACCACTTTCAAATTAAACCTCCATTTCACCTAAGAATTTAAAAAATGATACATAAATGATGCATGAATCACATTAACCTATCCCCCCTTGATTCATAAATCATACTAAAAATCATACTAAAATCAGCCTACAAAATGTTTTCTTTGAAACAATAAACATAAAATGATCAAATAATCAAAAAGGATATTTATCCATCAGTTCCACTTGTCAATCTTTATCCAGATCAGGAACAGTCAACACCGGCATCTGAGTGTTGTCTCCAGGCACCACTTCTCCAACCTATCTCAATCTCATAACTTTATCAAAAGTCAGTACAAACATCACACAGTGTTATCAAAGCTGAAACTAAAATCTGACCCATCACTGCCCCTACTGGCCTAACTGATCTTGCAACCAAATCTTATCAGATCTCTCAAATGTTACACCATATCATGGAAGAGGTCCCCCCTTCTCCCTTAGACTCATTCTCCAATGGTAGGCTTGAAGACTATGACATGTAGCCATGTCACCCTTTTAACCCTAGATTTAGCTGTGTTCGGTGCTAACTCTCTTTTAATAGTAAAAGCCTCATATGGAAGCTTCAATGTTGACATGTAACCAAATCCTGTCCATCCCTAATGTAAGAATATAGATGCTTTATCACCCCCAAACCCCTAAATATCTCTAAGATTCCCCATAGTCACATTGTCAGTCAAAAGCTAATCATTTAACCATCAAAGTCCTGCTTTTCTACCACCTGGTACATAAAAATTACATTATATTTGTCATCTCTAACCTTATGTTCATGCTTATCCAAAGTTATCATATAACATCCCAATATGATATTCCCATAAACATACCCTTAACTCATATGTTTTATTATAACAACAATAACTTTTAGCACTCAATGTTTCACCTGAATATTTCAGGTTTCCACTGTTACCTGACCTTACTTTCCAACTAACAATTCCCATAGGGTAATCCCTTTACCCCAGAACACTTAAACCCTACTGTTCTGACAACTACATTATGTTATCTGTCAATGACTGTTGCCGATACCACAGTCATGACAAAGCATAACCCTGACCCAGACCCGCTAGAGGCTGCGCAACCGTCCAACACGTCTTGGGCTGGCATCCCCAACAGACATCAACCCTCAAGATTCCTCACTGATTCTTACAGAATGAGTTAATCTATCTCTAATTTTCACAACAGAGGAACGAGCAGCACTGATCAGATGCCCCCTCTGTCATCAAAATCAAAAAGACCCCATCCCGCAGCTTCCATGATGAATCTCTCTTCTCCGTTTCAGATTAATCTATATTGCTCTCTACTACTATCTGCTCTGCTTTTTAACCCTATTCTCGTAACCTAAACCCTGAGTCTCTCTTGCTGCCTCCTTTAATTTCAGAAAAGTTGTTGTCATCCTTCCTACATTTGCTATTACCATCGTATCATTAATCCCTTCCCAAAGTTACCATTAACGTTGTTGATTTAGTTGATGAATTAAAACCCTTAATTCCCTCTAGTGGGAAACTACCAACATCCTATTCGATTATTCCCTATTGGAGTGACTACTGTAATAAACTTATCCTTAACTCCCTCTGTGACTGTGGAAAGTTTTACAGACTTCAAATCTTCCATTATAAGCATCACCTTACAAATTACATAGCCCTTTAACCAATAATTCTTAACCGGGAACAAATTTCTATGCTTTCACTAGATAAGTACACATATTCTCCCTGATCTTTATCTGTAACCTTACGCAACATAAGTGAACAGTCACTCCTAACCCTCTTCTAAACTATACCTCCTTTTACTCCTGGTCCTGATAACAACACTTATTCTCCATAATTATCTCTCCATATGGGAGAAACGTCCCCATCCTAAACCCTAATAAGTGTTTTCCCCCTAAAATTGGTGCTGTATTGGTTCCCTTATAATCAAATGCGATATATTTATGACTTTAATACCTATCAATGTTGAAAGAGTTAAATTGCTTCTCTCTGTTGTTCTAATAGACTGAAGTGTTAATGTCCTTATTTACTCTTAGTTTCCCCCAGTTTTCCCCTAAAACTTTGAACTCTTTCCTTGTACTTCCATCCATCACCACTAGTGTCACTTTTTCCCCAAATCTCAGTCCTATCTCTAAATCCCTGACTTTCAAACTTTTGATTACACAAAGTACACCTATAATGACCTTGATCTCCCCTGCTGGAAACTGTAAATATAGATACTCAATCACCCTCAAATCATTCAGCAACACATACTTTCTCAATGCATCTGCTCCTAATCGATTTAAACTCCTACCATATCTTCCCACTAAACTTTAAAATGTCCTTCCTCACTGTTCTCTCTCTGTCTTACTACTAACTTTGAAACTTAGCTTACTGTCTCAGAGTTCCTTCACCCCTAGTTCTCCTAACTTATTTTAATCTAATCTTTTCTCTCATAACATTTAAAACCTTTTCCCCTGATTTATTGACAAAATCTCTTACCACCAAATTTTTAGAATACGTGATTGGGAATTCCCCACCTGCTCCTGACTCCTTTACACAGACTTGGCAAAACCGACTAAACACCTTTTAGCCTAACCTCAAATCTCTTAGTGTAAGAATATAACCCAAAATAACAGTCACCCCTATTAAGTTTTTTTCCCAGACAGATTGTCTAACAGGCAATCTAATACATTATCATCCTTCCTATGATTATCTTTTAAGCAAATGATTCCCAAAAAACCCTACTTCTTAAAATATTCTACCAGACAGTCAGTCATTTAGTGTGCATCTTATTGTACACTTCGATTCTCTTCCCAACACTACAATAACAGTATCTTCTAATATTAGTATGTCTATTTTGATTAACTGTTTTACTACCTCAAATCTCTATCCTAATCTAATTAGTTTATTTTACAGAGTGATATGTTTAACCTCTTTAGGCTGAACCCAGATAAGTTTTTCCCCTATTCACTATCACTTCTAATGGTCGGTTGTTTTTACTTCAATTGTTGGCTATTTTCTCTTCTTCTCTAATCGATGCTATCAGCTGATACCCCCCTTCTGGATATTCTAGGCACTCTAGAATATTTAGTGTTCACCTGGAGAACAGGTGATCTTGAATTGCCCCTGTATCTTCCTTTAAAAATGTTCTCTGTTCTTCCTCCTAACTTGTTGCATGAACAGGTAAAGTACCCAATCTGTCCATAATTATACCAGTCTTCTGAAAGTTGCTGAAAGTGTAGCTGAAATATTCCTCCTTCTTCTTTGTTCTTCTCCCTCTCCAATTCTGTGTCTGTCCAGAAACTGGCGATCGATATGGAACATCTGGTCCCCCCTTGGCTGGTACAATTGCATTTGATATTGTTCAGTTGAAGCTGTGACAGTGATTGCTGATTTGGTTCACTCTGATTCTTCATACTTTTCTTCTTCTCCACCACCAGTTATAAGTTGTATTTGATTGAGTTTTCTTCGTCCAGTTCTTCTCGTTGTGGACCTATCAGTATTCTTCAAAAAGTTATCTTCTAATTTCTGTTCTTGAAATATCATCTTCCATCATCTTCTGTGCCAGTCCTTGTAGGACAAACTCCTCTTGAAAATAAAGCACCTTTAATCTCCAAATCTTCATCGCTTTCTTCATCTTCAACTTCCATCAGAGATCAAATCTCTAGTATCCATTTCTTCTTTCCTCTCTTGCCACTTCCCTCTGATCACAGAGTCACCTCCACCCAGACCTCTCATGAATCACTCTCATTCTCCATCATCCTCTTCTCCTTCATCTTTCTAAACCTCCTTCTCTTCGTTTCCAGACATGTCGGTTCTTCTTACTTCTGGAGTTTTGAATTCATCTTCATCGTCGTTTCTGCTCGTATTCGCTCTTCATCTCTGATGCCATAATCACCCTGCTGGATGATGTCTTTCTGCTGAATCCATATGTGAGAAAGGTGTACTAACTTCTGCCATTAGTCTCTCCTAACACTACTTTGATTAAAAATGACTATTTTAATCAATTTTCCCCTATATCAAGCCCTTTATATTCCTTTATTGTGAACTATGTTATTCTAACCTGTATAGCCTAAGTAGCCTTCCCCCTGTAATTCTTAATATAACCTAAACAAATCCATTAACAATCCTGAATAATTAACCCCAATTCCTATTCCTATGTCACCAATATCGATTAGTGTTGAGTATATTACCACAACCCATCAAATGCAAGTAAATGCAAGTTAGTCATCTTCAGACTAAAATACCCATAAACAAAGCCTTCTAACCTTACAACCCTTCAATACTCCAATTCCCATAACCCCTTGCTCTATTAGCTCTAATTATCATAAATTTACAGAAGACTCCTCAATCCATCCTGGATTCCCAACACATCTGTAATTAAACCCCAGTGATGCACATAGCCTCCAAAATGTAACTTTTATTGAAATAGAATTTGCCAAGCCCATGCAAAATTGTCATAACATCACATATCCTGTTAGGGAAAGATTTTGTAACCATAATCAGTACCAAAACCTTTTTGACTTGATCCTCTGCCACGTGACGTGATCACTTCCTGTATCTCCTCGCTCCCCCTCTCTCTCCTGTCTCTCATGACAAGGGATAAAGACACAAGAACAGGTTTAGTAGTTCATGCCATCACTGAGTATTTCCAACCATTCAATATTCATTCGTTTCTACATTATTCACTCTAAGACTAAACTCAGAATTAAATAGATCGCCCAAAAACATTTTGCTTTTAATCCGTCATTTAATTATTTAATTCAATCTATTATAATCCATTATCCTATATTTAATTTATAAATTCAATAGGCTACAAAACAAGTTTCATCTTTAACCAATCGCAGTTTAAACTAGAATCATCGTGTTAAAATCTCTTTATGCGTATTTGTTCCGTCGTCTGTGTTCCTCTGTCTCCCCTGCAGTTTAACCAATGTGTTGTTTTACAGAATTCCACGCATGCGCAAATATCATTTATTACATAGATCGCTCCAAAACATTTCATTCAATTTTTAATCGTCTTTTAATTTAATTAATTATACTCCGTTAACATATATTTGATTTATACCTTTACTACATATCGCCAAATAGTTTCCCGTTCAAATAAAAGTCACTCTAACGATTTTTAAAGATGGTGTCCACCCTTTCCTTCTCAGTAGCTATTAAACCCCTGCAAAGAAACCCCAAAGACCTCTGACCCTAAGCCACCATTTTGTTTTGTAGGCTCAACGCGACCTCATGTCGTAGTTGTTAGCCCCGTAAAATCACACTGCACATGCGCACAACCCCTTAAGCCCATGCTTCCCACACAATAGACCGATAGCATTACGCTACAGCGTCACCATTATATACCTTATAATCACACAATTACACATAACAGAGCTCACAAAACATATAACCTGACTTACAAACACATAAACAAGTTTAAGAGACTTTCACCCGTCGCAACGGAATCTCTAAGGATACGTTAGCCTGTAGCACACAACACAACTAGCCCTTAGCCTTAGCCACTAGCTACCTGCAGCCTACCACACAGAAACATACCCTGCACTGGCCTATTTATTTTTTAACCTATTTCTCCTACCGTTTTTGTTGCTCGAGACTAATGACCATTACACCGAGAAATCAGATCCAATCAAACATCCCGTCGGACGAGAGTCAAATCATAATCACAATCAGATAAACCTCATTAATCCGAGCTCTCTTTAAAAAAAAGAAACCCACCGAATATACATTCTATCGTACACACGGATTTGCCAGCCCATTATCTAAAATGGCCCCTCGGGGTCTTGAAGCGGTCCAGTGCCCTAAAGAATGCGCATATCTGCCTTAATCGTCATTGTCACCCGTTACCAATGAAATCTATCTTAATGCTCTAAATCCTCATTGTCACCCGTTACCAATGAAAATCTATCTTATCATTGCCTATCGTTACCAATGAAATATAAACTTATTGCTCTAAATTATCATTGTCTATCGTTACCAATGAAATAACATTTTAGCAGACTCCAGTCGACCAGCAAACAACGCCACCTGAGGCCAGGTTATAATGGAACATCCCCTCAGTGTACACAAGTCATATCCAATCTAACAAACTCCGAAGCAGCAAGAACACTCACCCTTTCCATGCCTCAGAGAGAGTTAGCTCGGCGAATTGACTGAAACACAGAGGAGACGCAAAACCAGCCCCACGTTGGGCGCCATTATGTCAGTATATGATGAATGGTGGCAATTACGCTGTCAACAAAGAGTCCGTTATGCTGCATCATGTTAGAAGTTTTATTCATACCACGAGGTTACAGCATAAATTACAGACACGCGTTGTCCGGAGAACGACTCGCCAGATTGTTATGCTCGTTCTAACGTCTCACCGTTTAACCCCTATTTATAAACACTGCTGCCCCCTCTTCTGGCCAATCACCAGTCTCCCCTGTCTACAACCCACCCCCTGTCTGTGGTATGTGGTATTACACCTAAAACATTCCCTCTTGATACTACCATAAACAACATTCCATTTCTTCATGAAAACATTTAACAAAGGCATAATCTTCAGATACTATACTACCTTCCACCATATTGTCCTCTCTTGCAATATCTTACACTTTATGATGCGCTTGTGCAGAGCTTCTCTCTAAGCAATAGTCATGATAGTTTGAATGAGTTGAGTAAACTCCACTGTTGTTCTCAGTCTGTACTGTACTGTCCCTGGAGACACTCCACATAGTTGACCTAGATTGAGCCCACTTTGTGCCACTGGTCAACTAATCATCAAAACCTCTGATTAGTGAATCAGGTGTGCTGGTGGTGGAATACATTATATTAATTGGTTAAGGGGAGGACAGGTTTGAGAAGCCAAAGACTAAATTGACTTTTCTGACCAACATCCCACTGACAGCCCGACTAGTCAAAACCTAAAACTGACCCTAACATTAACCCTTAACCCTTAAAGGTAGACTGAGTGAATTGACATTGCTACGGGCAGCACTGCAGATATTGAGATGGGTGAGATGCAAGACTTTGTTCTCACAGTCACACACAGTATCTGCTGCATGTGCCCAGGTTCACTTCACGCTGTTGCAGTGTGATAGCCACGGGATCAGAACAGCTGAGAAGTTGAGCATCGCGCTTCAACACTCTTAGTTGTTGCGGAAATTGACCCAGTATGATGTTTCCTTTCTGCATCTAAGTCATATCACTGAGTCTACCTTCAAGACACCCTGGTTTAGGAAACCACTGTGAGGAGTACGGCCATGACACATGATTTGGATGTGAGCTGAGGCTCCAGATCGGTTCCAGACTAGTCCACTACTATGATCTCTACTGTGCTCTACTGTACTCTACTGTGCTCTACTCTACTGTGCTCTACTCTACTGTGCTCTACTGTGCTCTACTCTACTATGCTCTACTGTGCTCTACTTTGAAACTTAATTGAGAAGATATTTAAGCGTGGTCACGTTAAAAACGGAGGGAGATTTTACAATAATTCCATTACCAAAGTTTGCATCTGCACAGTTCTATCACTAAATTAGTTTTTGCACATTTTTCAGAGGAAATGGTTAAAAGTAGTCCTTGTGCATAGAGTTGTATGGTTTGTTAATCTTGAAACCAATGGTTATTATTTGGCATACGTTTTAAAGTGAAATAACTGAGTCACTGCTGTAATCAACCAACTGTGAGACTGCTGTAACCAACCAACTGTGAGACTGCTGTAACCAACCAACTGTGAGACTGCTGTAATCAACCAACTGTGAGACTGCTGTAACCAACCAACTGTGAGACTGCTGTAACCAACCAACTGTGAGACTGCTGTAATCAACCAACTGTGAGACTGCTGTAATCAACCAACTGTGAGACTGCTGTAACCAACCAACTGTGAGACTGCTGTAACCAACCAACTGTGAGACTGCTGTAATAACCGATCAGTAGTTTTCTCAGGTTGAGACTGGTAACGATACGGCTGCAGCTCTATCCTCCAGAGGCTGGAGTGGGTATTACAGTGGACTGACTGACTGGCTGACTGGCTGGCAGAGTGCTAACTAGGACACTGGTCCTGCCCTGAGTATCAGTCTGCTAACCTGGCATGAACCATGGCGAGCAGTGCCGAGCAACAGCACCAGACAAATCACCAGTTTAGCATCACGGTGTGTGTGTCTATCAATAGTCTCACATCTCTGTGTCTCCTGCTGTTTCTGTCTTTCTCTCTGAACTCTACAAACCACAGTCATTAATATAGAAAGAAGTAACACATATATTTTGTAATTTCATGTCACTTCTGAACACAGGACTAACTTCTTTCTCTCTCTCTCTCTCTCTCTTTTTTTTTTTTCTCTCTCTCTCTCTCTCTCTCTCTCTCTCTCTCTCTCTCTCTCTCTCTCTCTCTCTCTCTCTCTCTCTCTCTCTCTCTCTCTCTCTCTCTCTCTCTCTCTCTCTCTCTCTCTCTCTTTCAGTGAAGAAAGCCAAGCTGCATGGGCCTCCAAGTAAAAAAGACCAACACACAAACAACATTTGGTTCTGGGTGCCGTGATTACATATGTTGTGATCCCTTATCCCTACAGTGATCCCTATGTGGTGATCCCATATCCCTACAGTGATCCCTATGTGGCGATCCCTTATCCCTACAGTGATCCCTATGTGGTGATCCCTTATACTACAGTGATCCTATGTGGTGATCCCTTACACTACAGTGATCCTATGTGGTGATCCCTTATCCCTACAGTGATCCCTATGTGGTGATCCCTTATCTACAGTTATCCCTATGTGGTGATCCCTTATACTACAGTGATCCCTATGTGGTGATACCTTATACTACAGTGATCCCTATGTGGTGATCCCTTATACTACAGTGATCTCTATATGGTGATCCCTTATCCCTACAGTGATCCCTAGGTGGTGATCCCTTATACTACAGTAATCCCTATGTGGTGATCCCTTATACTACAGTGATCCCTATGTGGTGATCCCTTATACTGCAGTGATCCCTATGTGGTGATCCCTTATACTACAGTGATCCCTATGTGGTGATCCCTTATACTACAGTGATCCCTATGTGGTGATCCCTTATACTACAGTGATCCCTATGTGGTGATCCCTTATACTACAGTGATTACCTATGTTGTGATCCCTTATACTACAGTGATCCCTATGTGGTGATCCATTATCCCTACATTGATCCCTATGTGGTGATCCCTTATACTACAGTGATCCCTATGTGGTGATCCTTATACTACAGTGATTACCTATGTGGTGATCCCCTTATACTACAGTGATTACCTATGTGGTGATCCCTTATAGTACAGTGATCCCTATGTGGTGATCCCTTATCCCTACAGTGATCCCTATGTGGTGATCCCTTATACTACAGTTATCCCTATGTGGTGATCCCTTATACTACAGTGATCCCTATGTGGTGATACCTTATACTACAGTGATCCCTATGTGGTGATCCCTTATACTACAGTGATCTCTATATGGTGATCCCTTATCCCTACAGTGATCCCTAGGTGGTGATCCCTTATACTACAGTAATCCTATGTGGTGATCCCTTATACTACAGTGATCCCTATGTGGTGATCCCTTATACTGCAGTGATCCCTATGTGGTGATCCCTTATACTACAGTGATCCCTATGTGGTGATCCCTTATACTACAGTGATCCCTATGTGGTGATCCCTTATACTACAGTGATCCCTATGTGGTGATCCCTTATACTACAGTGATTACCTATGTTGTGATCCCTTATACTACAGTGATCCCTATGTGGTGATCCATTATCCCTACATTGATCCCTATGTGGTGATCCCTTATACTACAGTGATCCCTATGTGGTGATCCCTTATACTACAGTGATTACCTATGTGGTGATCCCTTATACTACAGTGATTACCTATGTGGTGATCCCTTATAGTACAGTGATCCCTATGTGGTGATCCATTATCCTTACAGTGATCCCTATGTGGTGATCCCTTATACTACAGTGATCCCTATGTGGTGATCCCTTATACTACAGTGATTACCTATGTGGTGATCCCTTATACTACAGTGATCCCTATGTGGTGATCCCTTATACTACAGTGATCCCTATGTGGTGATCCATTATCCCTAAAGTGATCCCTATGTTGTGATCCCTTATACTACAGTGATCCCTATGTGGTGATCCCTTATACTACAGTGATCCCTATGTGGTGATCCCTTATACTACAGTGTTACCTATGTGGTGATCCCTTATCCCTACAGTGATCCCCCTATATGGTGATCCCTTATACTACAGTGATACCTATGTGGTGATTCCTTATACTACAGTGATCCCTATGTGGTGATCCCTTATACTACAGTGATTACCTATGTGGTGATCCCTTATACTACAGTGATCCCTTTGTGGTGATCATTATCCCTACAGTGATCCTATGTGGTGATCCCTTATACTACAGTGATCCCTATGTGGTGATCCCTTATACTACAGTGATTACCTATGTGGTGATCCCTTATACTACAGTGATCCCTATGTGGTGATCCCTTATACTACAGTGATTACCTATGTGGTGATCCCTTATACTACAGTGATCCCTATGTGGTGATCCATTATCCCTACAGTGATCCCTATGTGGTGATCCCTTATACTACAGTGATCCCTATGTGGTGATCCCTTATACTACAGTGATTACCTATGTGGTGATCCCTTATCCCTACAGTGATCCCTATTTGGTGATCCCTTATACTACAGTGATCCCTATTTGGTGATCCCTTATACTACAGTGATTACCTATGTGGTGATCCCTTATCCCTACAGTGATCTCTATATGGTGATCCCTTATACTACAGTGATCCCTATGTGGTTATCCCTTATACTACAGTGATCCCTATGTGGTGATCCCTTATACTACAGTGATTACCTATGTGGTGATCCCTTATACTACAGTGATCCCTATGTGGTGATCCATTATCCCTACAGTGAACCCTATGTGGTGATCCCTCATACTACAGTGATTACCTATGTGGTGATCCCTTAACCCTACAGTGATCGCTATATGGTGATCCCTTATACTGCAGTGATCCCTATGTGGTGATCCCTTATACTACAGTGATTACCTATGTGGTGATCCTTAACCCTACAGTGATCGCTATATGGTGATCCCTTATACTGCAGTGATCCCTATGTGGTGATCCCTTATACTACAGTGATTACCTATTAGGTGATCCCTTATCCCTACAGTGATCCCTATATGGTGATCCCATACTACAGTGTTTACCATGTGGTGATCCCTTATCCCTACAGTGATCGCTATATGGTGATCCCAACTGCAGTGATCCCTATGTGGTGATCCCTTTACACAGTGATCCTATTAGGTGATCCCTTATCTACAGTGATCCCTATATGGTGATCCCTTATACTACAGTGATCCCTATGTGGTGATCCATTATCCTACAGTGATCCCTATGTGGTGATCCCTTATACTACAGTGATCCCTATGTGGTGATCTCTTATACTACAGTGATTACCTATGTGGTGATCCATAATACTACAGTGATCCCTATGTGGTGATCCATTATACTACAGTGATACCTATGTGGTGATCCCTTATACTACAGTGATCCCTATGTGGTGATCCCTTATACTACAGTGATTACCTATGTGGTGATCCCTTATCCCTACAGTGATCCCTATATGGTGATCCCTTATACTGCAGTGATCCCTATATGGTGATCCCTTATACTACAGTGATCCCTATTTGGTGATCCCTTATACTACAGTGATCCCTATTTGGTGATCCCTTATACTACAGCTTATACTACAGTGATTACCTACACTACCATTCAAAAGTTCGCCTCAATTTAACATTGTATATATCCCATAGGCCTCTACATTATGGACAAGGTATGTTTATGAAAACCATTATTAAAACAGTTTTTTCATTCACATTTACCACAAAAACCAAGGTATGAGTACTGTCATGTGCATGTTTTGTTAATCATCTGTATAACTACTATTTTTGGGATTCACAGACTTCACCCTCCCTACACCTCTGATGAATATAACAGGAAACCTGTTCGATCACCATGCACTGCAAAATCATTCTGACTATGGATATGGAGAACATCAACACATTAACATCAACATGCCAGAGGATATATCCATTGGACTTGGGGCTCTGCTGGGAGTTTACCTCATATTTGGATTTTTTATATTCTGCTTTGCCACTCAAATCATAATAAACACTGACAACTAAAATATTGTGTTATTGTTGTTATTGTTAAGCATATTATTAATAATAATAGGGAGGGGTGGTAGTTAGAAAATTAACCCCAAAAAGGTTATTCAAAAGGTTCTTTGACGATCCATTAAAAGCGGTTCTTAGAAGAACGTATAGGGTTCCCCCACAGTATAAATTGGAAGAACCCCTAAAGGATCCTCCAGGAACCTTTACTTTTTATAGTGTAGGCTAGTCGATCACCAAACATTTTTGTAGAAAAGCAACCGATAAAGGCTTGGGCTCCTATTTTTATTGTTCGTGTTGTGCTGTTGATGGTAGGTGCACTTGATTCAGAAGCCCTGTTGGCGGTAGGTGCACTTGATTCAGAAGCCCTGTTGGCGGTAGGTGCACTTTATTCAGAAGCCCTGTTGATGGTAGGTGCACTTGATTCAGAAGCCCTGTTGATGGTAGGTGCACTTGATTCAGAAGCCCTGTTGGAGGTAGGTGCACTTGATTCAGAAGCCCTGCACACCGGGTATGCAAAGTGTTCCCATTTTGAACCATTTAATTATTCGCAAAAGACAAACTCTGTTTACCCGGCGGACCGGGAGATCTGTTGGTGCGCCTACTGTGCTGGACAATCCGATAGCTCAAGTCACAGCTACCACGACCCCCGCCACAAAACCGTTTTGATACTAGCCTGCAAAGATTGATACTAGCCTACGTGAGATTTCATAACTTTTTAAACCATGACCAGAGAGAGACTGTCAAATAATACAGCAAAGATCTGCTGTTTTTATGAGTGAGTTCATGTCTAATTGTTTATTCAGCTCTGTCACTGTTTTTATTCAACACTATTACAAAACATAAAACGTGCTTCTCTCTACTTCCCGTTGCGCTGCAGCAGCAATGAATGAGTAGTGTATCGATACCCTGCGTTTTTATTATTATTAGCAGCTCGTCGTGTCTATTTTAATATCAAGGAATATTTCACTTTCTCTGGTCATAGGAACAACATGAATTTGTGCATGAGGCAGATGCAGAGCGATTCGAGTTTCGCCACCAGGTGGAAGATTGTGTCCCCTCTCTCTGGTCAGTCTCACCAGAGGAAAGGAAGGAGAGAGCAGGGGCCGAGAGAGGCGGACGTGGACCCTCTGCTGCTCTCTCCTTCCCTCGGCAGAGATTGCCGTGTTCAAAACAACAAGGAGCTCAGAAATCTCCGACTTCAGTGCATTCGAGACAACTGGGAACTCTGGGGAAAAATTAGATCCGACTGAGAAAAATATTTTGAACGGTCATTCAACTCTGAATTCCAAGTCGGAAACGTGGGTATCTTTCTAGAGCTCCGATTTTCCGACCAGAAGATCACCGACATCATGATTTGACTCCGAGTTCCCAGTTGTCTTGAAAATACCATGCCCATCAAATATAGGTAACATCAGTCCAGTAAAAAAAAAAGCTAGAGTTTTGAAATATAATAAGGTCTGAGAATGACAATATAGCCAATATACTATGATAATATATTAGGCCTAATGCACAAACCTCATTTTTATTAGGTTAATGTTACATTTTTTAAGTCATGTAAAAATAAAAAATAAATCTGAGAGGTACAGCTTGCTTTTTGACTGCGAAAGTAATGTTGACTCAGAAAAGGTTGGTTGGCCTAACCAAACTTTTTTTGTGAGAAAACCATCAGTCAGTTGAAAATGCGATGGAAACCCATTTAACTTGTATTTTGTATTCTGTACATGGGAATTTAACCGCAAAATATATTGTTATGTGCACTACGTCATCACGCTCAGACTTTTATCTGGAACAAGTCAATTTTGATGGAAACACATCTCTGGTGGGAAAATGCGCATATTGTTTTAATGCAGATTCTAGAATATTCGCATGAAAATCTGTCGCCAATTGGATGGAAACCTAGATACTGACATTATAATCCTCACACAGTATTTATCTTTCTCTCTCTTGCTCTGTCTTTGTCTCTGTCTCTCTCTCTCTCTCTCTCTCTCTCTCTTTCGCTCTCTAATTGACAATGTCACAAATGTAAAGAAAAATCATAAATCATATACTAGATTTTTATAACCTAACTAAGCTACATGCCTAACTATTGATTTATGTTTAGTATAAGTTAGCTTTATATTGAAGATTCGGACGATACACGTCAATACCTCTTCAACAGAACATGCCAGAATGATATAAGTGACATATTCTAAATCAGCTCACGATAACGAACAAGCTCTGTTCCGTTTTCAAAAAGTGACTTTATAGTCATTTCAATGGCAGATTCTCTGTGTACTTTAAGTTTAGGGACCTTCTTAAAAGTGCAACTGTTAACTGAAAAACTGAAATAGCTTTGCAACCACACGACATAGAACTCTCAAACCAACTGTAATATGTTCAGGGACAATCAACGGCAATTAGTTTATTTTTATTATTACTTTGACTATTTTCTATCCATTTAAATTGTATACATAAAAATACTTCCTTCAAACGTCAATAACTTCCACCCAATAATAAGCCCCCCTCCCCGGGGCTTGGCCCACACTCCCTGGGGAGGCCACAGACCTCCCTGGCCCTCTGGAGCTATCTCATTCAATGCAATGAAGTGTGGATAAAAGGCTGGAGTAACTACGAGTCTCTTAAAGGGATAATCCACCCAAACCACTAATTCCTATGATTAACAGTGTTTAACAGTGTTAAATAACACTAGTATGTGAAAACAATATTTTTGTGAACAAGTGTTTCATTTTGTCGCTATACCAAGGTTTGTAGCAACATTTGAAAATTGTGGTGGAAATCTGTTGCAGCTCAAGTCGTCCACAATGCAAGGCTACACTGTTTAGATTGAGCATACCTAAGCAAAATATATACTTTGTCATGACAATATGAACATATGAACATATGGATGTGTTCTAGACAAGTATGCCCATACCATATATTGGCTGATTTGACAATCTGGAGTCCAGGTTGTTTTAAATGCATTATGAAATGTGATAGTGTGTTATCCCCCTATCTCCAGTGACCAGAACCATGTAGCTATGATGTGTTTCTACACAATGTCCTGACCACTTAGAAGTTAAAGCTTCAGGGAAAATTTTAATTTTTTGTAAACATACATTTACATTTTAGTCAGTTAGCAGACACTCTTATCCAGAACGACTTACAGGAAACTGTCATGGTCAAAACATATTGATACAACAGTAGCTAAGATGGGGAGAAATATGTCCATAATTAAACGCTGTTCTGCCTTTTTAACAACAGTATCAACAAGGCAGGTCCTACAGGTGCTAGTTTTGTCTTACCTAGACTACTGTTCAGTAGTGTGGTCAGGTGCCACAAGGAGGGACTTGGGAAAACTACTGTTGGCTCAGAACAGGGCAGCATGGCTGGACCTTAAAAGTACACGGAGAGCTAACATTAATGACATGCATGTCAGTCTCTCCTGGCTCAGAGTGGAAGAGAGATTGACTTCATCACTGCTTGTTTTTTTAAAGAGGTGTAGACAAGCTAAATGTACCGAGCTGTCTGTTTGGAATTCTGGCACACATGCCCCACGAGACATGCCACCGGAGGTCTCTTCACAGTCCGCAAGTCCAGAACAGACTACGGGAAACGCACAGTACTACATAGAGCCATGACTACATGGAACTCTATTCCACATCATGTAACTCAGTCAAGCAGTAAAATAAGATTTAAAAAACAGATTAAACTACACTTTATGGAACAGCGCGGACTGTGAAGAGACACACCCACAACGTCTTCATCGACATGGCCAAGGCTTTCGACTCTGTCAACCACCGCATTCTTATTGGCAGACTAAATAGCCTTGGTTTCTCAAATGACTGCCTCGCCTGGTTCACCAACTACTTCTCAGATAGAGTTCAATGTGTCAAATCGGGGGCCTGTTGTCTGGACCTATGGCAGTCTCTATGGGGGTGCCACAGGGTTCAATTCTCGGGGAGACTCTTTTCTCTGTGTATATCAATGATGTCGCTCTTGCTGCTGGTGACTCTCAGATCCACCTCTACGCAGACGACACCATTTTGTATACATCTGGCCCTTCATTGGACACTGTGTTAACAAACCTCCAAACGAGCTTCAATGCCATACAACACTCCTTCCGTAGCCTCCAACTGCTCTTAAAAACTAGTAAAACTAAATGCATGCTCTTCAATCGAACGCTGCTGGCACCCGCCCACCCGACTAGAATCACTACTCTCGGCGGGTCTGACCTAGAGTGTGGACAACTACAAATACCTAGGTGTCTGGTTAGACTGTAAACTCTCCTTCCAGACTCACATTAAGCATCTCCAATCCAAAGTTAGATCTAGAATCGGCTTCCTATTTCGCAACAAAGCCTCCTTCACTCATGCTGCCAAACATGCCCTCGTAAAACTGACTATCCTATCGATCCTTGACTTCGGCAATGTCATTTACAAAATAGCCTCCAACACTCTACTCAGCAAATCGGATGTAGTCTATCACAGTGCCATCCGTTTTGTCACCAAAGCCCCATATACTACCCACCACTGTGACCTGTACGCTCTTGTTGGCTGGCCCTCGCTACATATTCGTCACCAAACCCACTGGCTCCAGGTCATCTATAAATCACTGCTAGGCAAATCCCCTCCTTATCTTAGCTCATTGGTCACCATAGCAACACCCACCCGTAGTATGCACTCCAGCAGGTATATCTCACTGGTCATCCCCAAAGCCAACACCTCCTTTGGCCGCCATTCCTTCAGGTTCTCTGCTGCCAATGACTGGAACGAACTGCAAAAATCTCTGAAGCTGGAGACTCTTATCTCCCTCACTAACTTTAGGCATCAGTTGTCAGAGCAGCTTACCGATCACTGCACCTGTACACAGCCATTCTGAAATTAGCCCACCCAACTACCTCATCCCCATATTGTTATTTATTTTGCTCATTTGCACCCCAGTATCTCTATTTGCACATCATCTCTTGCACATCATTCCAGTGTTAATACTAAATTGTAATTATTTTGCACTATGGCCTATTTATTGCCTTATCTCCATAACTTGCTACATTTGCACACACTGTATATATCTTTTCTGTTGTATTTTTGACTTTATGTTTTGTTTACCCCATATGTAACTCTGTGATGTTGTTTTTATCACACTGCTTTGCTTTATCTTGGCCAGGTCACAGTTGTAAATGAGAACTTGTTCTCAACTGGCTTACCTAGTTAAATAAAGGTTTAATAAATACAATAAAAATATATCAGGAGTTATCCTGAGCCTATTTTGCAATGAGAATCAATGTCTTTACACAGCAGAAGTATTTTCTTTTTCGAATATGCCACTTTGAGAGAAATTGTCATAGTTTTCTGGCCAGAAATATGTCAGGTTTTATGTGTTGTTGGAGGTGCGTCTTGGTCATTATAGCTCAGAAAATGCTGCCCTTGTGACGGCGCTTAATCCTACTTAATGAGTTTAGACCAAAAACACCACTTAATTTATTATGAGATTTTAGGATGATTAGCAGAGTGGTCGCTGCAACCTGGACTCAGGGGTAGACATAACATAGTAAATGTAAATCTGAGACCAACCAATTAGTATAATATGTTACATTTCATATGGTATGGATTAATTTGTGGATGGCCATCATCTATTTAGTATGATATGTTATCAATACAAATTTGTACAAAATATTACGAATTTGCTAAACGTATGATATGTTACTAATTCCAATTTGTTGTGGCTAACGTTAGCTAGGTGGATGGTGGCTAACGCTAACATTAGCTAGGCTAGGGGTTAAGGTTAGGGTTAGGAGTTAGGTTAAAGGGTTAGCTAACATGCTAATTAGTAGCAAAGTAGCTAAAAGTAGTAAGTAGTTGCTAATTAGCTAAGTTGTCCTTGATGAGATTTGAACATGCAACCTTTGGCTTCCTAGATGTTCGTTATACGCCTGACCAACAACCCTACTTTTATTTTTGTTGTTTGCACTTTAAGCAGTGGCGACCCATCATTCAGGGCAGGAGGAGCGGAGCCCCACCTGTTTTGAGCCCCACCTGTTAAAAAAACCCAGTTTGCCTGTTTTGCATGTAATTCTGGCATTAATTCTTTTCACATTTCAGTTTAGCAAACAATGTAAAAAAAATATATAATTGAGTTAATAAAGCAGCATATAAACATGGTATCTTTCTTGAGTAAGGCAGCTCTAAAATGCAGGTATTTCAGCATGGCTCAGAGCTTTCTGTGGTGGTGGGGCAGCCAGCGGAAAATATGGAGCGTAGGGGTTGGAAATGTTCTCTAGTTGCGCCGTGATTGGCTCAGTGTTCTGATACTCATGGGGACACTACGTCACCGCAAAATCTATGGGGAGAGCTCGGAAATTCAAGCCCCTTGGGTGCTGCTATAAAGTTACATTAGAAGTGCCCATACAAGAAGGCTCAAGGTCATTGGCCACAGATAAAATGACGTCAAATAATGTTATATCTACCGTAGCTTTGATTGGACTGATCATGTCAACATCATGCTGTGTTCATTTGAAGAGGAAGGTGGCACGGCGGTCCTTGTGGGCAAATTTTGTCATCAAACTTTGTCATCAAAGTCTGGCATTCTCTGGATTTAGGGTGCTTTCAAGACAACTGTGAACTCGGAAAAAACAAGGTTGAATCAGCCCGTCAGTGATCTTCAGGTCGGAGCTCTAGAAAGAGGCCTGAGTTCACGACTTGGAATTCTGAGTTGGATGACCGTTTCAAGCGTATTTTCCCCGTCGGAGCTGACAAAATTTGCCCACAAGGAAATTCCAAGTTAACACAGGTGAGAGTGTTGACGAGGACAACGAGTGTCATGCTGATTGAGTTATAATAACAGACTGGAAGCTTTAAAAGGATGGTGGTGCTTGAAATCATTGTTCTTCCTCTGTTAACCATGGTTACCTGCAAGGAAACACGTGCCGTCATCATAGCTTTGCACAAAAAGGGCTTCACAGGCAAGGATATTGCTGCTAGTAAGATTGCACCTAAATCAACCATTTATCGGATCATCAAGAAATTAAAGGAGATAGGGTCAATTGTTGTGAAGAAGGCTTCAGGGCGCCCAAGAAAGTCCAACAAGCTCCAGGACCGTCTCCTAAAGTTGATTCAGCTGTGGGATCGGGGCACCACCAGTGCAGAGCTTGCTCAGGAATGGCAGCAGGCAGGTGTGAGTGCATCTGTACGCACACTGAGGCAAAGACTTTTGGAGGATGGCCTGGTGTCAAGAAGGGCAGCGAGGAAGCCACTTCTCTCCAGGAAAAACATCAGGAACAGACTGATAATCTGCAAAAGGTACAGGGATTGGACTACTGAGGACTGGGGTAAAGTCATTTTCTCTAATGAATCCCCTTTCCGATTGTTTGGGTAATCCGGAAAAAAGCTTGTCCGGAGAAGACAAGGTGAGCGCTACCATCAGTCCTGTGTCATGCCAACAGTAAATCATCCTGAGACCATTCATGTGTGGGGTTGCTTCTCAGCCAAGGGAGTGGGCTCACTCACAATTTTGCCTAAGAACACAGCCATGGCCAGGAAACTCCCCAGACCTTAATCCCATTGAGAACTTGTGGTCAAGAATTTTACATTTTACATTTTTTAGCAGACACTCTTATCCAGAGCGACTTACAGATAGTGAGTGCATACATTTTTTAATCCTCAAGAGGCGGGTGGACAAACAAAAACCCTGCAGTTCTGCAGTTGGGACAGCTTTATGTAGGCTCTATCAGTTTGTGGGCACCGTTTGTCACCGTTATAGTGCAATCAATGTATTGTTTAGTGTTGTGTTGTGGCTTTGCTGGCATGAATCTGGAAGGGAAAAAAATGCCGGAGTTTGCCCCACCAACATTGACATGCTAAAATCACAACTGGGTGGGTCAAGCATAACATTACAACCCTGTTACCCATAGATAGAAGGTCTAGAATGATTTCAACAATTTACATTTGTTTGGCAAGCTTGCATTCCATTCCCCCTGTCACACAGGGATTTCTGGTTGATTCAAAATGAAATAGTCAACCCTGTTACAGTCAACCCTGTTACTTTATTTGGCACTTAATAGGCAATTACTATGGTATGTATTTCTTACTCCAGATGGGGAAAAACATGTTTTTTATTAAGTTGAACATGTGCTCTTTATGGCAGAATGTTAAAATGAGGTGAAATAAAAGTTAAACTCCCCAAAAGGCACTCAGTTGAAGCTATTTCAATCTAATATTTCTCCTATGGTCTAAAATAGATGTGTATAGATGACTCTCTAATATAACATGTCACACATTGTAGCAAACTGATGGAATGTTAGGTGTCTGGCTCTCTGCCCACCCCTGCTGGTTCTCTGGCCCCCCCTGCTGGTTCTCTGGCCCCCCTGCTGGTTCTCTGCCCCCCCTGCTGGTTCTCTGGCCCCCCTGCTGGTTCTCTGGCCCCCCCTGCTTTGCCCCCCTGCTGGTTCTCTGCCCCCTGCTGGTTCTTGCTTGCCCCCTGCTGGTTCTTGTGCCCCCCTGCTGGTTCTCTGGCCCCCCTGCTGGTTCTCTGCCCCCCTGCTGGTTCTCTGCCTGTGGTTCTCGCCCTGCTGGTTCTCTGGCCCCCTGCTGGTTCTCTGCCCCCTGCTGGTTCTGCCCCCTGCTGGTTCTTGCCCCCTGCTGGTTCTCTGCCCCCCTGCTGGTTCTCTGCCCCCCTGCTGGTTCTCTCTCCCGCTTGCTGGTTCTCTGTGCTGGTTCTCTGCCCCCTGCTGGTTCTCTGCCCCTGCTGGTTCTCTGCCCCTGCTGGGCCCTTGTCGTGCTGGTTCTCTCCCCCTGCTGGTTCTCTGCCTGCTGGTTTCCCCCCTGCTGGCCCCCCTGCTGCCCCCCTGCTGGTTCTCTGCCCATGCCTGTTGCCTCCTTGGCCTCTCCTGCTGGCCTTCTCCAGAGCCAGCTAACTTGTAGTAATCATGATCGAATTACGGACCAGGCACGAAGGGCACGTGCCCAGGGGCCTTGACCTGCAGTGAGCCCCCATTGATTTTGTTAGTCACTCTCATTCAGATATCATCTTAACATGGCATTAGTCATGGCAAAATGTGTAGAATTGCAGGAAATTAGCTTCAAAACTGAAAACATTTATCTCCATCCCATGGCAAAATGTGCAGAACTACCAGTAATTAGCTTTAAAACTGCAACATTTTCTTTCAACCCCATGGCAAAATGTGTAGAATTTAAGGAAATTAGCTTTCAAACTGCAGTTTTCACTCAACCCCATGGCAAAATGTTTAGAACTGCAGGAAATTATCTTTAAAACTGCAAATTCTTCTCTCCACCCCATGGCAAAATGTGTAAAATTGCATGAAATGTTTTCTATAATTGTAAAATCTTCTCTCCACCCCATGGTAGAATTGCAACAAACTTGTTTAAAAACTGCAATATTTTGTCTTCCCATTGCAAAGTGTATATTTGGAGGAAATGTACTCAAAAACCTAAACAAAATGTTGCTTAGGGCCCCCAAAAGGCTATGGTGCACTACTTTTTACCAGGGTCATTGAGATCCAGTTGGGTTTTCAATTCTACATTCCCTGTGTACATTACATTTAAGTTGATACCAGATCAGCTTGTCCATTTTGGGTCAGTAGTTTATATTGAAACAATGATGCAACATGATGACCGGTGTGGAACTTATGTGTGTGTAGAAGAGACTAAAGATGATGATGATGATGTCATAAGCAGAGGGAAAACAGGTCTTACCAACGTTGATGATCTTATGGCCCTCCTCCTTCTCTCTCTGATATGTTCTCTCTATCTTTCTGAGGTTCCTCTTCTCCCACCTCTTATTCACCCAGCCCACAGCTCTCCTTCGGATACTTTTATCGGCTGGGACAAGATCCTCCTTGTCATCTTCATTCTCCTCCTCCTCTTCAGGGTTCTTCTCCTCCTCTCTCTCCTCCTCTCTCTCCTCCTCTCTCTCCTCCTCTCTCTCCTCCTCTCTCTCCTCCTCTCTCTGACTCTCCTCCTCTCTTAGTCTGAACCTTTCTTTCTGTCTAGCAATTTCAATCTCTCGTTTTTTAGCCTGCTCCTCTTGTCGTCTTGCCCTCTCCTGTTTTCTTTCCATCTCCAGCAGTCTTTCCTCCTTCTCCCTCCTGATTTGTTGTCCTCTTTCCATTTGCTCTCGTTCCCCCTTCAACACTTCTAACCTCCTCTGTTTACGCCTGTTGAAGACTTCCCGTGCTTTTTCTTTAACATTAACTACTACATGCTTCTTCATGCTTACTTCCTTTCTTCTCTCTTCTTCTCTTTCTCTTTCCTCCTCCTCTGCTTCCTTAATCACTTTCTGCTTTTCTTCCCTCTCTCTCTCCAGTTCATTCTGTCCCTCAATCTTTTCTTCCTCCATCTCTTTGTGTTGCTGATCTTTTAATTCCATCTCTCTCTGATTCTGAGTCTCTTTCTCCATTTGTTTCTGTCTCTCCTCTTGTTGTCGTCGTCTGTCTATCTCTTCTCTCTCTCTCTGTCTCTTGTTCTCCCTCTCCCTTTCTTCCTCTTCCATCTCTATTTGCTGTTTACATCTTTCTTCTTCATGCTTTCTTTCAATCTCTCTCTGTCTCTCTTCTTCTTCTTCTATTTTTTTCTGTCTCTTCTCCATACTCTTCCTTTCTATCTCCTTGCATCTTTTGTTCTCCCTCTCCCTTTCTTCCTCTTCCATCTCTATTTGCTGTTTAAATCTTTCTTCTTCATGCTTTCTTTCAATCTCTCTCTGTGTCTCTTCTTCTTCTATTTTTTTCTGTCTCTTCTCCATTCTCTTTCTTTCAATCTCTCTCTGTCTCTCTTCTTCTTCTATTTTTTTCTGTCTCTTCTCCATACTCTTCCTTTCTATCTCCTTGCATCTTTTGTTCTCCCTCTCCCTTTCTTCCTCTTCCATCTCTATTTGCTGTTTAAATCTTTCTTCTTCATGCTTTCTTTCAATCTCTCTCTGTGTCTCTTCTTCTTCTATTTTTTTCTGTCTGTTCTCCATTCTCTTTCTTTCAATCTTTCTCTGTCTCTCTTCTTCTTCTTCTATTTTTTTCTGTCTCTTCTCCATACTCTTCCTTTCTATCTCCTTGCATCTTTTGTTCTCCCTCTCCCTTTCTTCCTCTTCCATCTCTATTTGCTGTTTAAATCTTTCTTCTTCATGCTTTCTTTCAATCTCTCTCTGTCTCTCTTCTTCTTCTATTTTTTTCTGTCTCTTCTCCATTCTCTTTCTTTCAATCTCTCTCTGTCTCTCTTCTTCTTCTATTTTTTTCTGTCTCTTCTCCATACACTTCCTTTCTATCTCCTTGCATCTTTTGTTCTCCCTCTCCCTTTCTTCCTCTTCCATCTCTATTTGCTGTTTAAATCTTTCTTCTTCATGCTTTCTTTCAATCTCTCTCTGTGTCTCTTCTTCTTCTATTTTTTTCTGTCTGTTCTCCATTCTCTTTCTTTCAATCTCTCTCTGTCTCTCTTCTTCTTCTTCTATTTTTTTCTGTCTCTTCTCCATACTCTTCCTTTCTATCTCCTTGCATCTTTTGTTCTCCCTCTCTCTTTCATCTCTATTTGCTGTTTACATCTTTCTTCTTCATGCTTTCTTTCAATCTCTCTCTGTCTCTCTTCTTCTTCTATTTTTTTCTGTCTCTTCTCCATTCTCTTTCTTTCAATCTCTCTCTGTCTCTCTTCTTCTTCTATTTTTTCTGTCTCTTCTCCATACTCTTCCTTTCTATCTTGCATATTTTGTTCTCCCTCTCCCTTTCTTCCTCTTCCATCTCTATTTGCTGTTTAAATCTTTCTTCTTCATGCTTTCTTTCAATCTCTCTCTGTGTCTCTTCTTCTTCTATTTTTTTCTGTCTGTTCTCCATTCTCTTTCTTTGAATCTCTCTCTGTCTCTCTTCTTCTTCTTCTATTTTTTTCTGTCTCTTCTCCATACTCTTCCTTTCTATCTCCTTGCATCTTTTGTTCTCCCTCTCCCTTTCTTCCTCTTCCATCTCTATTTGCTGTTTAAATCTTTCTTCTTCATGCTTTCTTTCAATCTCTCTCTGTCTCTCTTCTTCTTCTATTTTTTTCTGTCTCTTCTCCATTCTCTTTCTTTCAATCTCTCTCTGTCTCTCTTCTTCTTCTATTTTTTTCTGTCTCTTCTCCATACTCTTCCTTTCTATCTCCTTGCATCTTTTGTTCTCCCTCTCCCTTTCTTCCTCTTCCATCTCTATTTGCTGTTTAAATCTTTCTTCTTCATGCTTTCTTTCAATCTCTCTTTGTGTCTCTTCTTCTTCTATTTTTTTCTGTCTGTTCTCCATTCTCTTTCTTTCAATCTCTCTCTGTCTCTCTTCTTCTTCTATTTTTTTCTGTCTCTTCTCCATACTCTTCCTTTCTATCTCCTTGCATCTTTTGTTCTCCCTCTCTCTTTCTTCCTCTTCCATCTCTATTTGCTGTTTACATCTTTCTTCTTCATGCTTTCTTTCAATCTCTCTCTGTCTCTCTTCTTCTTCTATTTTTTTCTGTCTCTTCTCCATTCTCTTTCTTTCAATCTCTCTCTGTCTCTCTTCTTCTTCTTCTATTTTTTTCTGTCTCTTCTCCATACTCTTCCTTTCTATCTCCTTGCATCTCTTGTCCTCCCTCTCTCTTTCTTCCTCTTCCATCTCTATTTGCTTCTGTTTGTGTCTCTCCTCTTCTTCTCCTCCCTCCATCTCCTTCTTCTTCTCCTCTTCTTGTTGTCCCTGTTTTGGTATTTTCTCTTTTCTCGTTCTTTCTACCTCTTTCTGTGTGTCGTTCTCACCCTCTGTCTTCTCCTCCATGGCCATTTGGTTCTGTTTCCATGTATACTCGTCTGTTTCCATATTTTCTAATTCTGTCATCTGTTCCTTGATATCCTTGAAGATTTCCTCCAGTTCAGACGTCTTGTTGTCATTGATGAGGGCTGTCTCTCTCTCTATCTCTCTCTCCATCTCTATCTCTCCCTCCATCTCCATCTCTCTCTCTCCATCTCTCTCTCTGTCTCTATCAAATTTTCTCTCTGGTCCAGTCTCATCTTTCAATGTAATCTCTTCTTTCATTCTCGCAACCTCTCTGTCTAACACTAGTACATTTTTGTTAACCTGTTTCACTCTTTCATTCTGTCTTCTAAACGCTTCTTTCGCTCTTTGAAATTTTATTTTGTATTGAATCTCTTTTGTTGTCATGTCTTCTTTCAATCTCTCAACCTCTCTCTCTAACTCTTTTACCTTTTTGTTAACCTGTTTGACTTCCTCATTCTCTGCAATACGCATGTCTCTTTTTCTTTCAAATGCTATTTCCTGTTCAATCTCTTTCAATCTCTCAATCTCTCGTTCTAACGCTTTTATTGTTTCCTCTGCCTGTTTCACTTTCTCCTTCATTTCTTGTCTCTCCAATTCTGCTTTTCTCTCCCTTTCCCTCTGTCTTTCACTCTGTCTTTCCGTCTCAATAGGTTTGTTGTTCCAGGCCAGTCTTGGTCGCTGATATTCCATGACTTTCTGCCATAGCCTCAATATCGCTATCTCTTGCTTCATTTTTAAAAGGTTCAATTAGTGCTCATTTATGACCAAGACATACTTTCAAAGGATTTGCAGTGAATGATACATAGAAATACAACCTAGAGCTAGGTAATTGAATCAAACACTGGACAACATCGATAGCAGGGTCATTTTGACCAATTAATCTGGTCAATTCATTGTCAATTAATGTATTGACATGGTTTGAAAAAATCATGAGACATTTTATGGAATCAATTATGTCCAACATCTGTACAAATACAAACACACAACTAGTTTTCCCATTCAGTTAGGGGTTTGAGAAATACCCGTTACAATTTGTGTGATGTTACAACAATGTTGCCTTTGATGTTTATGCTTGTAGAAATTACTCCTACAAATGATGTTTTACTGATGTAATTATTTACAACCTGCACACATACAGTTATCATCAACAACAACAACAACAACAGTAATGATATTAATAAGGAAGTGGATATTCGACAGGCAGAAGAAAGGCATAGGGGTTGAGATAAATGAAGGTTAGGGTAGGTTCAGGACCTAGGGTTGGGTTAAGGTTAAGGTTAGGGTAATGGTTAGGTTCAGGACCTAGGGTTGGGTTAAAGTTAGGGTAATGGTTAGGTTCAGGACCTAGGGTTGGGTTAAGGTTAAGGTTAGGGTTAGGGTAATGGTTAGGTTCAGGACCTAGGGTTGGGTTAAGGTTAAGGTTAGGGTAATGGTTAGGTTCAGGACCTAGGATTGGGTTAAGGTTAAGGTTAGGGTAATGGTTAGGTTCAGGACCTAAGGTTGGTTTAAGGTTAGGGTAATGGTTAGGTTCAGGACCTAGGGTTGGGTTAAGGTTAGGTATAGTTTCAGTGAGGTTAAGGTAAGGTAAGGGTTAAGGTGAGAGAAAGGCATAAAAGTTAACATTGGGTTAGCATACCGCTATCCACCGCCATTCATTTTCAGCCGGGTAAATATACACTGCCTTTTAATAATAACAATGTAATATCTTACCTGGGCCAGTTGTAGTTGCGTTATCAGCAGATCCACCAGTTGTTTGAGTCTGTTGATCTCCTCCATTTGTCTCTGGCTCTCTGCCTCCCTCTGTCTCTCTGCCTCCCCCTGTCTCTCTGCCTCCCTCTGTCTCTGTATCTCTGCCTCCCTCAGTCTCTCTGCCTCCCTCTGTCTCTCTGCCTCCCCTCTGCCTCTCTCTGTCTCTGTCTCTCTGCCTCCCTCAGTCTTCTGCCTCTGTATCTCTGCCTCCCTCAGTCTCTCTGCCTCCCTCTGTCTCTCTGCCTCCCTCTGTCTCTCTCTGCCTCCCTCTGTCTCTCTGCCTCCCAGCTCTGTCCCTCTGTCTCTCTGCCTCCCTCTGTCTCTGTCTCTCTGCCTCCCTCAGTCTCTCTGCCTCCCTCTGTCTCTCTGCCTCCCTCTGTCTCTCTGCCTCCCTCTGTCTCTCTGCCTCCCTCTGTCTCTCTGCCTCCCCCTGTCTCTCTGCCTCCCTCTGTCTCTCTGCCTCCCTCTGTCTCTCTGCCTCCCTCTGTCTCTCTGCTTCCCTCTGTCTCTGTCTCTCTGCCTCCCTCTGTCTCTCTGCCTCCCTCTGTCTCTCTGCCTCCCTCTGTCTCTGTCTCTCTGCCTCCCTCTGTCTCTCTGCCTCCCTCTGTCTCTCTGCCTCCCTCTGTCTCTGTATCTCTGCCTCCCTCTGTCTCTGTCTCTCTGCCTCCCTCTGTATCTCTGCCTCCCTCAGTCTCTCTGCCTCCCTCAGTCTCAGGATCTCAGCCTTCCACTCTTTCATTACACCCCTTTCTACTCTTCTTCTGCTCCTTTCATCCTTTAAAAGGGCTCTGAGATTGTCTGTCTCACACTGTAATTTTTCAATCATCTCGTCCTTCTCCATTCCACCAGATGGCCTCTTAAAAGACTGAGATTGCCATTCAATCAGTAATAATATGAACCTTTTTCAATCCAATGTAAAGAGTATTGTTGCATCAATCTGTTTGACATTGAACTGTGATATCCCATTGGGCACAGATGTCGGTTTAACATCTAGTTTTGATTTACATTTGGTTGAGTTGTCAACTAAGTGAAGTAGGCTAGCGGATGGTTAATGTATTGTAAACTTTGCTAAATATTTGACTCACCTCAAATAACTCTTGTCAAATCGCAGTTTTAGTGTGGAACTGAGTAATATCTTTGACAGGAAGAAACTTTACCTGGCCTGGAGCTGTATTGTTGCGTCATTTGAAACACTTGAGCATCATAATGGTTATCCGCGCCTGCTTGATTGACAGCTAGGGGTTCTCCTGCGCATGTGTCCAAAAGTCGATATTGTTTAGCTACTCATAATTGATAAAGACATTATGAACTATTTTCACTTTACTTTTATGTCGTCTATTTTTGCCTAAGGTTATCTGGTAGCCTATGTTCTGTGATTTCTCTTTGTATGGACCTAACGTTCAATGAAATACAAAACAGCAACCACAACGTACAAACATTTCCCCACACAAATACATATGTGGGTGTGTAGTGAGTACACAAAATAATAACATAACAGCCATAACAGTACAAACAAACATACAATCTCTAGTGCACCTGTCCAGTGCGAACTGTTCCGTGCGTCACCATCACTAACTGCTGGACTACACCTGGAATAGCAGCGATGGGACAGGACTGGAACTACCAGTTGGATATCACGAAATTGGGGAGAAAAAGCGGTAAAAGTACCACAAAATAAAGTGTTTTTATATATATATACATTTATATATTAAAATATTAATGTTCCCTGGGGCACCAGATTCCATTTGATCAGTTTTCAATTGGCCACCGTTACCTCAAGACCCGCCTATTCCAATTAATTATAAACTCTTATTGGTTTGTCCCTGTGACAGTCATTCGTAACCTCCTGATGGTTGCCTGTTGATTGTCGTGCGCCATCGTTGCATATCGTGAGCTGGAGGAGCGTTCGTCCAACTCCTCATCGAAGTGAATGGCAGCGGCGCATCATCCATCCGCTGAAAGGATAGTTTGCGACGCGACAAGCGTTTGGGGAGTACATTCATTGAAACGGAACGACTGTTTTTTAATTCTAGGGGACTCTTGCTCCATGGTAAAATCTCAGCAGCGATGTCTCTGCTGTGCGTCAGAGGTTGGTTCTATTCCTCTTCCCTGTTCTTATTATACCGTACATATCTGTCACATTAATGACATGGCACTCAGGAAAGTCTGTCTGTAGGCTATTGGGTAGCTGCGCATAGACCGTTGAGTTGGCACGTTCCAGTCCAAGCATGACCTGGAATGTGAGAAGGGAGCTATTCTATAACACATGTAGATGACATTTTGCCTTTATGTGTAGATTTTGGTTTTATATTTCACATCTGATTGATGATTAGGCCTATGACTTTTGATTCCACTTTGGCTACCTTCCACCATATTGTCCTCTCTTGCAATATCTTACACTTTATGATGCGCTTGTGCAGATCTTCTCTCTAAGCAATAGTCATGATAGTTTGAATGAGTTGAGTAAACTCCACTGTTGTTCTCAGTCTGTACTGTACTGTCCCTGGAGACACTCCACATAGTTGACCTAGATTGAGCCCACTTTGTGCCACTGGTCAACTAACTAATGCATTTATTGTTTAATAAAAAAGTTAAATAAAACAAAAACAACAAAAAAGTGTTGAGAAAAAAGAGCAGCAGTAAAATAAAATAACAGTAGGGAGGCTATATAGGGGGTACCGTTGCAGAGTCAATGTGCGGGGGCACCGGCTAGTTGAGGTAATATGTACATGTGGGTAGAGTTAAAGTGACTATTCATAAATAATTAACAGAGTAGCAGCAGTGTAAAAAGATGGGGTGGGGTGGGGGGGGCAGTGCAAATAGTCCAGGTAGCCATGATTAGCTGTTCAGGAGTCTTATGGCTTGGTGGTAGAAGCTGTTGAGAAGTCTTTTGGACCTAGACTTGGCGCTCCGGTACCGCTTGCCGTGCGGTAGCAGAGAGAACAGTCTATAACTAGGGTGGCTGGAGTCTTTGACAATTTTGAGGGCCTTCCTCTGACACCGCCTGGAATAGAGGTCCTGGAGGCAGGAAGCTTGGCCCCAGTTATGTACTGGGCCGTACGCACTACCCTCTGTAGTGCCTTGCGGTCGGAGGCCGAGCAGTTGCCATACCAGGCGGTGATGCAACCAGTCAGGACGCTCTCGATGGTGCAGATGTAGAACTTTTTGAGGATCTGATGACCCATGCCTAATCTTTTCAGTCTCCTGGGGAGGAATAGGCTTTGTCGTGCCCTCTTCACGACTGTTTTGATGTGTTTGACCATGATAGTTTGTTGGTGATGTTGACACCGAGGAACTTGAAGCTCTCAACCTGTTCCACTACAGCCCCGTCGATGAGAATGGGGGTGTGCTCAGTCCTCTTTTTTTTCCTGTAGTCCACAATCATCTCCTTTGTCTTGGTCACGTTGAGGGAGAGGTTGTTATCCTGGCACCACACGGCCAGGTCTCTGACCTCCTCCCTATAGGCTGTCTCATCATTGTCAGTGATCGGGCCTACCACTGTTGTGTCGTCGGCAAACTTAATGATGGTGTTGGAGTCGTGCCTGGCCATGCAGTCATGGGTGAACAGGGAGTACAGGAGGGGGACTGAGCACGCACCCCTGAGGGGCCCCCGTGTTGAGGATCAGCGTGGCAGATGTGTTGTTACCTACCCTTACCACCTGGGGGCGGCCCGTCAGGAAGTCCAGGATCCAGTTGCAGAGGGAGGTGTTTAGTCCCAGGATCCTTAGCTTAGTGATGAGCTTTGAGGGCACCAGGGTAGGGGAGGGAATGGCCGGCAGGGATGTAGCTCAGTTGATAGAGCATGGCGTTTGCAACGCCAGGGTTGTGGGTTCGATTCCCACAGGGGGTATGAAAAAATAATAATAATGTAAGTCGCTCTGGATAAGAGCGTCTGCTAAATGACGTAAAATGTAAATGTAAAAATGAACGCTGAGCTGTAGTCAATGAATAGCATTCTCACGTAGGTGTTCCTCTTGTCCAGGTGGGAAAGGGCAGTGTGGAGTGCAATAGAGATTGCATCATCTGTGGATCTGTTGGGGCGGTATGCAAATTAGAGTGGGTCTAGGGTTTCTGGGATAATGGTGTTGATGTGAGCCATGGCTACAGATGTCAGTGCTACGGGTCGGTAGTCATTTAGGCAGGTTATCTTAGTGTCCTTGGGCACAGGGACTATGGTGGTCTGCTATAAACACATTTGATTAACTCTCTAGTCTACTAATTAGTCATACATTATTAGTTTAACTGAGGGTGTGACATTTTAGTCATATCTTACTCACACATTTCTTTATAAACTCCTCAATGCTATCTGAAGAATCCCGGAACATGTTCCAGTCTGTGCTAGCAAAACAGTCCTGTAGCTTAGCATCTGCGTCATCTGACCACTTTTTTATTAGCCGAGTCACTGGTGCTTCCTGCTTTAGTTTTTGCTTATAAGCAGGAATCAGGAGGATAGAGTTCTGGTCAGATTTGGCAAATGGAGGGCGAGGGAGAGCTTTGTATGCGTCTCTGTGTGTTTGGGATGCAGCTTAACAATCATGTTGTTCCATTCACACGTGTGCAACTTATTGTCACCCCATGACATGTATCTATTTGTGAGACTCCAGCCTATAGGTTCTCCCTGTGTCCAGTAAACCTCCTCTCATCATGGATGTGATTCAGCCTGAAGCTGGAGGGGCCAGCAGCAACCAGCCAGACCACTCTATTACCAGTTGGGGAAGGATAGCATCTCTAGTTACAGTAGGGCATTTCCATGTAAAAGGACCCATGAGCACCAACGTGATGTTCATATGAGCATGTGAAAATGGGTGTCAAATGAAAGCTAAGAGTCTATATTTTTGGGAAATGAACGCATAGATACATTTTTCAACCAGTGAAGGCTTTGATTTCTGGATAGACAGATGGAAAAGGGATCTTCGAAAACATGTACCAGAAAAAGTCTTAAAAGGTACAATATCAGAAATGCATAAAACCAGAAGAATGTTTACATAAAGACCCCTGCCTACCAATATCAACAGTTATATCTGGTTTTGGAGAAAGCCTTAACCTTCTGTAAGTTTAAGAAATATTGCCTTGTGCCTTGTGATTACGTTCCCAAACACCCACATAACTTTAAGGTATTTTAATTTCCTCTGTGAGGAGGGAGGATAATGAAAGTCCACAGAAGTAACAAGTCAGCTAACAATTAGTTATAGTGATTTTTCTGATATCATTTTGTTTGTGAATGATTAAGTGATTAAAACTCGTAATTCCGTTACCAAGTTGGTAGTGGAGTTACAAAAAATCTTGAACCAAATTACTGCGACTGAATTGCCTCCAAAGGGAAATCATAATAGTCACGAACCACAGTTGGGTCTCCGGGGACTGTCCTCCCTTCAACTGGCATACTGTTCAGCTCAAAACTGGTTTCTTTCTCTTGTCTTTTAGTCAAACCAAGAGTGTTAAAACAGTCTGAGACTGGACAATCTCTCTCTCACTCACTCACTCACTCACTCACTCACTCACTCACTCACTCACTCACTCACTCACTCCATTTAATGTCACCTCTCCCAGCTCTAACTGACACCTACCCATGAGTCCCCTCTTTCCATTTACTGTAACCAGCGTCCTCACCTACTGAGCACCGACCGACACCGGATGACCATGGACATTGAAAAGTAGTTGAAATTTGGTCAGTCCAACCTGGTCTTGATGTTAACGCCCACAGACAGACCGGACTGGACCAAATCTAACAGCCTGTAGAGTACAGTGAGTAGAGCACAGTAAAGGACAGTACACTACAGTATAGAAAAGTAGAGTATAGTACAGTAGAGTATATTGTACTGAACTATACTCTACTGTACTAAACGCTACTGTACTCTTCTGTACTGCACTGTAGTGAACTCTACTCTGCTCTGCTCAGCTGTATTGTACTCATAGAAAATGATAGAGGCCTCTAGTGGCCAAAAGGCCTTATTAGCATGGGCAGCGCCATTGAGGGCTGTTACCATTTGAATGTAGTCAAATGAGTGGGACTTCCAACTTCATTGGCTGATCCCTCCTGGTCACCCTTTATAGTCATGTCCAACCAGGTCATCAGGAGGGATCAGCCAATCGTGAAGAAGAAAATAGACTACTTCAAAATGGAGATAGGCAGCACCATTGAGGCTATGCCGTCACAGACGCTATAATGACACAGATACAAAGATGAGTCCTCTATCTATCTCATGATTGTACTGCACTGTGCTCTACTCTACTCACTGTACTGTACTCTACTGTGCTCTACTCTACTGCACTGTGCTCTACTGTGCTCTACTGCGCTGCGCTGTGATAATAATAATAATAATAATGTCCAAACTTGTGAAACATGAGGTGAATGCCATTCATATCCATATTTATGCATTTCTGTGTAGTACATATCAAGGACCCATGATGTAATTCCTCTTACCGTAATTCCGTTACCGGGTGTAAATCCACTTCACTTACTGTAGTTCAATAAATAAAATAGATTTTTTCGAACTCAAGGTGCCATGTCATAGCTGACACCCCATTTTTCTGCAGACATCTTTGAATCTTAATTCGGAGAAGATATGTAAACGTGGTCACATTAAAAACGGAGGGAGATTTTACAATAATTCCATTACCAAAGTTTGCATCTGCACAGTTCTATCACTAAATTAGTTTTTGCACATTTTTCAGAGGAAATGGTTAAAAGTAGTCCTTGTGCATAGAGTTGTATGGTTTGTTAATCTTGAAACCAATGGTTATTATTTGGCATACGTTTTAAAGTGAAATAACTGAGTCAAAGTGTAAATCTGTTACTGTGGAATTGCCCAGTACAAGTCCGCTTCTTGAAAAGTTACCACGCAAAAATAATGTTTCAGAAGGCACCAGCTGCCACTATTATGTAGTAATCCAAAGAAGTGGTCAAAAGCCACCCACAGACCCCCACACCCCACACCCCACACCAATCCCACCCTAAACAACCATTATATATAGTATCAGTTCTCTATGTCTGACAAGTAGTATGGAGCTTTGGCTCTAAGTATTGTTTCTTCATCCTATTGAATTCTCAGTTAATTTGGTGATGTTTTCTTCCCTGTTCAGAGAAATAAGTTGTTGAAGATACTGGGTTTGTCCCGTCCTACATCCTGATATTACCAGGTTCTGACCACTAGAGGGTGTTGTTTCCACCCGCCATTGTTAATGGAATAATGTCACCCAAATCACAGAAGTACATATTGGTTTTCTTACCCATAAGCAGTTTATGGACCAGGTATGACAGCAACCCATGTTTTGGTTTGGTTTACCTAGCCACTGTTTAAAAGGTTAGCATTTGAAGACCACCAACTGTGAGACTGCTGTAACCAACCAACTGTGAGTCTGCTGTAACCAACCAACTGTGAGACTGCTGTAACCAACCAACTGTGAGACTGCTGTAACCAACCAACTGTGAGACTGCTGTAACCAACCAACTGTGAGACTGCTGTAATAACCGATCAGTAGTTTTCTCAGGTTGAGACTGGTAACGATACGGCTGCAGCTCTATCCTCCAGAGGCTGGAGTGGGTATTACAGTGGACTGACTGACTGGCTGACTGGCTGGCAGAGTGCTAACTAGGACACTGGGCCTGCCCTGAGTATCAGTCTGCTAACCTGGCATGAACCATGGCGAGCAGTGCCGAGCAACAGCACCAGACAAATCACCCATTTAGCATCACGGTGTGTGTGTCTATCAATAGTCTCACATCTCTGTGTCTCCTGCTGTTTCTGTCTTTCTCTCTGAACTCTACAAACCACAGTCATTAATATAGAAAGAAGTAACACATATATTTTGTAATTTCATGTCTCTTCTGAACACAGGACTAACTTTTCTCCTCTCTCTCTCTCTCTCTCTTTCAGTGAAGAAAGCCAAGCTGCATGGGCCTCCAGGTAAAAAAGACCAACACACAAACAACATTTGGTTCTGGGTGCCGTGATTACATATGTTGTGATCCCTATGTTGTGATCCCTTATCCCTACAGTGATCCCTATGTGGTGCTCCCTTATACTACAGTGATCCCTATGTGGTGATCCCTTATACTACAGTGATCCCTATGGTGATCCCTTATCCCTACAGTGATTCCTATGTGGTGCTCCTGTACCTCTATAGTGATCCCTATGTGGTGATCCCCTTATACTACAGTGATCCCTATATGCTGATCCCTTATACTACAGTGATCCCTATGTGGTGATCCCTTATACTACAGTGATCCCTATGTGGTGATCCCTTATCCCTACAGTGATCCCTATGTGGTGATTCCTTATACTACAGTGATCCCTATGTGGTGATCCCTTGTCCCTACAGTGATCCCTATGTGGTGATCCCTTATCCCTACAGTGATCCCTATATGGTGCTCCTGTACCCTACAGTGATCCCTATATGAGTGATCCCCTTATACTACAGTGATCCTATGTGGTGATCCCTTATACTACAGTGATCCCTATGTGGTGATCCCTTATACTACAGTGATTACCTAAACTACCGTTCAAATGTTTGGGGTCACTATAAAGTTACTTTTTTTTCGAAATAAAACATATTTTTTTGTCGATTTAAAATAACATCATATTGATCAGAAATACAGTGTAGACATTGTTCATGTTGTAAATGGCTATTGTAGCTGGAAACTGCTGATTTTTAATGGAATATCTACATAGGCGTACAGAGGCCCATTATCAGCAACCATCAGTCCTGTGTTCCAATGGTACTTTGTGTTTGCTAATCCAAGTTAATCATTTTAAAAGGCTAAATTATCATTAGAAAACCCTTTTGCAATTATTTTAGCACAGCTGAAAACTGTTGTGCTGATTAAAGAAGCAATAAAACTGGCCTTCTTGAGACTAGCCTTCTTGCAGCATCAGCAATTGTTGGTTCGATTACAGGCTCAAAATAGCAAGAAACAAATAACTTTCTTCTGAAACTCGTCAGTCCATTCTTGTTCTGAGAAATGAAGGCTGTTCCATGCAAGACATTGCCAAGAAATTGAAGATCAACAAGGGTTCTTCTAAGATCTTCAAAGTTCTTCAAAGAACCTTAGGGTTCTTGGCACTGACAATTGCACCCAAAGGGTTCTTCGAAGAACCCCATAGGAGGTGGGGTTCATCAAGGAACCTCCTTAGTGGGTGGGGGTTCTGGCAGGAACCTAACTGCTCAACTGAAACATTTTGATTTGAATTTGAAAGGACTGCAGGTGCAGGCACTTCACTGAAAAATGTAAAGATCTCCTCAATTTAAGGTAAGGTTGGTCCCTTGTATCGTCTAAATTGATATTGTTTTATCGCTACAGCCTAACCCAGTGGTCACCTAACGGACGATCGCATTCCTAGTTGATCACTAAACATTTCTGTAGAAAAGCAACCGATAAAGGCTTGCGCTCCTTTTTTTAAAAAATTAATTTGTGTTGCGCTGTTGGCGGTAGGTGCACTTGATTCAGAAGCCCTGTTGGTGATAGGTGCACTTGATTCAGAAGCCCTGTTGGTGGTAGGAGCACTTGATTCAGAAGCCTTGTTGGTGATAGGTGCACTTGATTCAGAAGCCCTGTTGGTGATAGGTGCACTTGATTCAGAAGCCCTGTTGGTGGTAGGTGCACTTGATTCAGAAGCCCTGTTGGTGATAGGTGCACTTGATTCAGAAGCCCTGCGCACCAGGTAGTATTCCCATTTTGAACCATTTCATTTTTTTCGCAAGAAAAACTTGTTTACCGGCGGACCGGGAGATCTGTTGTTAAATCGAGTGCTCCTACTGTGCTGGACAATCCGATAGCTCAAATCACAGCTTCCACGACCCGCTACAACAAAGTTTGATACTAGCCTTGAGATTTCCTAACTTTTTAAACCATGACCAGACAGAGACTGTCAAATAATACAGCAATGATCTGCTGTTTTTATGAGTGAGTTCATGTCTAAGTGTTTATTCAGTTCTGTCACTGTTTTTATTCAACACTATTACAAAACATAAAACGTGCTTCTCTCTACTTCCCGTTAGCTGCAGCAGCAATGAATGAGTAACCAAAGTGTATCGATACTCCTGCGTTTTTATTACTTATTAGCAGGTGTCTATTTTAATATCAAGGAATATTTCACTTTCTCTGGTCATAGGAACAACATGAATTTGTGCATGAGGCAGATGCAGAGCGATTCGAGTTTCGCCACCAGGTGGAAGATTGTGTCCCTCTCTCTGCTCAGTCTCTCACCAGAGGAAAGGAAGGAGAGAGC
>NW_025536489.1:0-20000 GCF_020615455.1 Coregonus clupeaformis
TGACTAGTATAGGACCCTGAATGTATCCTGACCTGTTGACTAGTATAGGACCCTGAATGTATCCTGACCTGTTGACTAGTATAGGACCCTGAATGTATCCTGACCATATGTTGACTAGTATAGGACCCTGAATGTATCCTGACCTGTTGACTAGTATAGGACCCTGAATGTATCCTGACCTGTTGACTAGTATAGGACCCTGAATGTATCCTGACCATATGTTGACTAGTATAGGACCCTGAATGTATCCTGACCTGTTGACTAGTATAGGACCCTGAATGTATCCTGACCTGTTGACTAGTATAGGACCCTGAATGTATCCTGACCTGTTGACTAGTATAGGACCCTGAATGTATCCTGACCATATGTTGACTAGTATAGGACCCTGAATGTATCCTGACCATATGTTGACTAGTATAGGACCCTGAATGTATCCTGACCATATGTTGACTAGTATAGGACCCTGAATGTATCCTGACCTGTTGACTAGTATAGGACCCTGAATGTATCCTGACCCGTTGACTAGTATAGGACCCTGAATGTATCCTGACCTGTTGACTAGTATAGGGCCCTGAATGTATCCTGACCTGTTGACTAGTATAGGACCCTGAATGTATCCTGACCTGTTGACTAGTATAGGACCCTGAATGTATCCTGACCTGTTGACTAGTATAGGACCCTGAATGTATCCTGACCATATGTTGACTAGTATAGGACCCTGAATGTATCCTGACCATATGTTGACTAGTATAGGACCCTGAATGTATCCTGACCTGTTGACTAGTATAGGACCCTGAATGTATCCTGACCTGTTGACTAGTATAGGACCCTGAATGTATCCTGACTATATGTTGACTAGTATAGGACCCTGAATGTATCCTGACCTGACTAGTATAGGACCCTGAATGTATCCTGACCATATGTTGACTAGTATAGGACCCTGAATGTATCCTGACCTGTTGACTAGTATAGGACCCTGAATGTATCCTGACCATATGTTGACTAGTATAGGACCCTGAATGTATCCTGACCTGTTGACTAGTATAGGACCCTGAATGTATCCTGACCTGTTGACTAGTATAGGACCCTGAATGTATCCTGACCTGTTGGCTAGTATAGGACCCTGAATTTATCCTGACCTGTTGACTAGTATAGGACCCTGAATGTATCCTGACCTGTTGACTAGTATAGGACCCTGAATGTATCCTGACCTGTTGACTAGTATAGGACCCTGAATGTATCCTGACCTGTTGACTAGTATAGGACCCTGAATGTATCCTGACCTGTTGACTAGTATAGGACCCTGAATGTATCCTGACCCGTTGACTAGTATAGGACCCTGAATGTATCCTGACCTGTTGACTAGTATAGGACCCTGAATGTATCCTGACCTGTTGACTAGTATAGGACCCTGAATGTATCCTGACCTGTTGACTAGTATAGGACCCTGAATGTATCCTGACCTGTTGACTAGTATAGGACCCTGAATGTATCCTGACCTGTTGACTAGTATAGGACCCTGAATGTATCCTGACCTGTTGACTAGTATAGGACCCTGAATGTATCCTGACCATATGTTGACTAGTATAGGACCCTGAATGTATCCTGACCTGTTGACTAGTATAGGACCCTGAATGTATCCTGACCTGTTGACTAGTATAGGACCCTGAATGTATCCTGACCCGTTGACTAGTATAGGACCCTGAATGTATCCTGACCTGTTGACTAGTATAGGACCCTGAATGTATCCTGACCCGTTGACTAGTATAGGACCCTGAATGTATCCTGACCTGTTGACTAGTATAGGACCCTGAATGTATCCTGACCTGTTGACTAGTATAGGACCCTGAATGTATCCTGACTATATGTTGACTAGTATAGGACCCTGAATGTATCCTGACCATATGTTGACTAGTATAGGACCCTGAATGTATCCTGACCTGTTGACTAGTATAGGACCCTGAATGTATCCTGACCCGTTGACTAGTATAGGACCCTGAATGTATCCTGACCTGTTGACTAGTATAGGACCCTGAATGTATCCTGACCTGTTGACTAGTATAGGACCCTGAATGTATCCTGACCTGTTGACTAGTATAGGACCCTGAATGTATCCTGACCATATGTTGACTAGTATAGGACCCTGAATGTATCCTGACCTGTTGACTAGTATAGGACCCTGAATGTATCCTGACCATATGTTGACTAGTATAGGACCCTGAATGTATCCTGACCATGTTGACTAGTATAGGACCCTGAATGTATCCTGACCTGTTGACTAGTATAGGACCCTGAATGTATCCTGACCTGTTGACTAGTATAGGACCCTGAATGTATCCTGACCTGTTGACTAGTATAGGACCCTGAATGTATCCTGACCTGTTGACTAGTATAGGACCCTGAATGTATCCTGACCTGTTGACTAGTATAGGACCCTGAATGTATCCTGACCTGTTGACTAGTATAGGACCCTGAATGTATCCTGACCTGTTGACTAGTATAGGACCCTGAATGTATCCTGACCATATGTTGACTAGTATAGGACCCTGAATGTATCCTGACCATATGTTGACTAGTATAGGACCCTGAATGTATCCTGACCTGTTGACTAGTATAGGACCCTGAATGTATCCTGACCCGTTGACTAGTATAGGACCCTGAATGTATCCTGACCTGTTGACTAGTATAGGACCCTGAATGTATCCTGACCCGTTGACTAGTATAGGACCCTGAATGTATCCTGACCTGTTGACTAGTATAGGACCCTGAATTTATCCTGACCTGTTGACTAGTATAGGACCCTGAATGTATCCTGACCTGTTGACTAGTATAGGACCCTGAATGTATCCTGACCATATGTTGACTAGTATAGGACCCTGAATGTATCCTGACCTGTTGACTAGTATAGGACCCTGAATGTATCCTGACCATATGTTGACTAGTATAGGACCCTGAATGTATCCTGACCTGTTGACTAGTATAGGACCCTGAATGTATCCTGACCATATGTTGACTAGTATAGGACCCTGAATGTATCCTGACCTGTTGACTAGTATAGGACCCTGAATGTATCCTGACCAATGTTGACTAGTATAGGACCCTGAATGTATCCTGACCTGTTGACTAGTATAGGGACCCTGAATGTATCCTGACCTGTTGACTAGTATAGGGACCCTGAATGTATCCTGACCTGTTGACTAGTATAGGACCCTGAATGTATCCTGACCTGTTGACTAGTATAGGACCCTGAATGTATCCTGACCTGTTGACTAGTATAGGACCCTGAATGTATCCTGACCTGTTGACTAGTATAGGACCCTGAATGTATCCTGACCTGTTGACTAGTATAGGACCCTGAATGTATCCTGACCTGTTGACTAGTATAGGACCCTGAATGTATCCTGACCTGTTGACTAGTATAGGGCCCTGAATGTATCCTGACCTGTTGACTAGTATAGGACCCTGAATGTATCCTGACCATATGTTTTTCTTGACCATATGACATAAAAACTCCAGGCCAAATGTATTGAGAAATACTATTGCAACCTCAGACAACATTTTCCTGGGAAGCCCAATTCCCCCTTTCAGACCACTGGAGAAAACCCTTACGATGACCTCAAACTGTGTTTTTACCACACAAGGAAATTAAACACTACCGCTTGCTAATCAGGACACTCTCGGGTATGTTGTGGTGGACTGTGAGGACAATTGCTTCACGGGAACCTGGTAAGATCAAGTTTTGTAGCTAACTAGTGCTCTCAAATTTGTATTCTGATGTTGACAGCCGATGAGTTGTGTTCATTACATAGCTCATTTAGCTCGCTAGCATACATTTGGAGAAAACAAGTTATACTAACTAGGTAGCTAGCGTTAGCAGCATTTTCAGTGGTGGACAATGACACTGAGAGATAGCTAACCAGCTAGCAAACAATGTAACAAAAGTATAATTTCGGATTCGAAAAATGCTCCATGAATCAATTCAGAATCAAGTAGAAAGTACTCCTGGTGCACTGTTCAATTATTTAGCCATTTTTAAATATATATATAAAAAAAATAAAAAAAAAACATTGGCTTCCATGTTATTGAAATGAGAGCTTATCCGAGGATGTTGGACACCAGCTTGGTTAGAGACAGAGTTTTTCATGGCCAGGTCATGTGCTCAGGACAAACTCCGGGCCCACCGTAGGGTCGTTCCTAAATTACCTCCAGTGTGTCAGAGTGCGCTCTGGGTAGTAAGTAAAATTCAGAACGTTGTCAGATGGTTCATTTCTAAATTCAGAGTGTTTTGTTCTCGGAGCGTTCAGAGCGCTCACTGGATGCTCTGGCCGAGAAGTAGGGTTGATCCGAGCATTCTGACCTCACAATGGCAGTCAAGCACCCAAGCTAAGCACGCTAAGTGTATTTTGTTTTGTGTACAAGGACATTTTTATTTTGTTTAGTAGTGTGATGTAAACCCATGTGGGCTGGGTACCGTTAGGTGTATGACACTTAAATAAAATATATAAATCAAATATAACTGGCTAAAGTTATCTAGCCTGCTAGCTAGCTACTACCAGAAACTAATGAGAGAACAACTCACACCATTTGACTCGCCCTAGTGGACGGAGCTGTTTAGACTGTTTGAATGTTATCTAAAAGCAGTGCTTAATTTGGGCCGGATCCTGCCGGAACAGGATCCGGCACCTCTCCGTTTTTCGACCGTTTTGTTCCGGAACCTATTTGGCTGGATCCGGTACCTCTCGTGGCATGAAAAAATATTTTTCACTTTTTGCAATGTAAAAATTCAAAATAAAAGTTCATTGGAGTTTCCTCTTCGTTAGTTCTCCTGCACCCACAAAAAAAATGTAATGTGAAAAAGTCGATTTTCAGCCCGGGACTAATATTGTAAGAGATGATTTGGGGGGTTGGGCCGGTCCGGGTTTATGGTTTGCACAACATTGTAGCCTATGTTTGAGACCAACGCGTGTTGGCCGTGGCTGTGTGAGAAGCACGTCAGTATCTCTCGCATAACTAGAAAGAGATTCACTTTCTATGATCTCTCTCTCCCTCTCTCTGCTCCAATAGACATGAGCCTGCAACTCTCATCTCTCCAGCGTTGCACTTATTTCCTTATAGAATCACAGCTGCTTCTGGAGGAACTGTAGCAACCCCGATAGATTGAAATACATTTGCCAAAGTCTGTTCAGAAATAAATGAAATCATTCAGAATAGGCTAGTACACCATGAGAAGGTCTATCATTTAGCCACAGAGGATCAATAGCTTCTTTAAAAAAATGTTTTGCCTAGCTGTGGATTGTAGCCCAATAACAAGGAATAAAGCCTACAGTTGGGAACGCGTGGCTAATCTGTCAGTGAAAAAAACAGCACGCAGACAAAACAGGCCTTTCTCAATATTTCAAATACAACGAGGGAAAACACAGGTTGGAAAGCAAATGGCTCCTGCTTAAAAGAGAAGACTCTATGCTGTAGGCTACCAAAATATATGATCAACTTCCAAATATTGTTTTACAAAAGAGAGTGAGAGATAGGCTTTTGGCACAAGCGCATCGACAATCACCAGTGAGTGAGCTGCACATTATTCGGTGAGTCAGTGAAAGTATTTTTAGGACTATAATTTCCTCCTCATATTGTAGCCGACAATATGTGCGTCTCCACACAGCTAGGCCTAGGCTACTGATGGATTCAAGACAAGGTTGTTTTTAATGATCTCAGATTCTCAGTTTGTCAGTGTGTCAAAGTAGCCTGCCATTTTGATCATTTGTGCAGTATTCAAAAAAGATTCTGCCAAAGTCTCCAGTCATGTAAAAGGACGTAGAATTGCATGAAATGCGTTTATAAAAGGCCCATATTTTCCTGGCTACTAAAAATGTTCCCCATGTGTACAACTTCTGTAAGTGCCTCTACTCCACTGCTCTATGCAAATGCAATTATATGTTTGGGTACCTCAGAACTCCCCAGGTCACCCCCCTCTAGCGCTCAAGTTTCCGGAACCTCCCGATTTACAAATTAAGCACTGTCTAAAAGGTTAGCGACTGTAACTGTGCTGCAGGCAACAATATAATTCAGTTATTTTTGCCAATGTTTACGACGCCTGTCATATTCTACGAGGTGAAGGGCGTTCGTAAATTCGTGAAATTATTCTACGCTCTAGCACTCTCAAACGAGATTGCTCTGAAGTCGGAGCAGACTTGTGGGACAAAATAATGACTTGCATGCTGATTTTTGGCCTGTGGACGTCTGTCGCAGACCCCTGATAGTCCTTCACGTAATCCTCTCCTCAACCACTAGAACATTCTCCAGGCTGTTGCTGTAAAACAATAGGACAGCATCCCAAATGGCACCCTATTCCCTATGTAGTGCACTACTTTTGACCAGGGACCGTAGTACACCCTAGGTACATACAGTATGTTCTCAACCGACTTGGTACAAATTAATATATAACTATTAAGGACATTATGTTTTAGTCATTGAGCAGATGCTGTTATCCAGAGCAAATAAGAATCAGTGCTTTCAACTCAAGTAGCTAAAACAAGCGTGCTGATCCCGATCATTGCAGGTAAAACCATTTTGAAATAACCGCTATCTGCTAAACGAGTGCGAGTAAGAGTAATAATGATGATAAAACACTGTGAGACGATCCCATTCAGCAGTTGTGGTAGGCTGTTAGCCTGAGTGCCAGCTGTTTGTGCTATCATGACAACTCCTTGTCACTCACTGGCTTAACAATGACAGCAATGGAGTTGGCAAGAGCACAAACAGATCTGGGATCAGACTCGTAGATTGTTTCTGAAAGGAGAACTGTATTTTCTTTCATCCTATCACCCCCCCAGTCCATCAGCCTGATCGAGCGAGGCAACCCGTCCCGTAGCCTGGAGCAGGTGTGTCGCTGGGCCAACACGCAGCAGCGCCGGGACCCCGATCACGCTGAGTACCATGACCATGCCATCTTCCTCACAAGGCAAGATTTTGGTCCCGCAGGTATGCAAGGTACTGTATTTCTCTCGATCGAGGCCTGTGCAGACTGATACCACAGATATCTCCTTCCATTCACAAGGGTTGGCTCCTTTCAAGTCTTGCTCAGGTAAGGTCTCTGGAAACTTGACAGAGTTGGGGTCAGTTCCTTTTCAATTCCAAGTCCATTCCGGAAGTAAACTGAAATTCCAATCCCAGATTTGTTTCCCCTTATTGCTTTTCAATTGGAATTGGAATGTCAGTTTACTTCCAGAATTGTCTGAATAGTGATGGAATGGACCCCAACCCTGCTGGGAACTTACAGGGAAAGCAGGCAGCTGCTGCTGTGGTCCAGAAATGTTGTCCATCCCAAGTGGCACCCTATTCCCTATATAGTGCACTACTTGTGACCAGAACCCAATGGGCCCTGGTCAAAAGTAGTGCATAAAGGAAACTGGGAGCCATTTGGGACGCAGACATGGTCCTGAGCATGCGTACATCTGCCAGTGGTGACCTCACATAACACTGAGTACATCATTGAGTATTTTCCAACACTTGGCTGACTGACTGGGCATTGGTGCCAACCTATTTATGAAAAAAATTACATCAGATCTACAAAAGATTTCCTGGCATGTAGGGAAAAAACATGAAAATGATCAGAATTTTTTGATATTCCCATTTTCTAGTGTTTTTTTAGTTTCCAGGTAGTCTCTATGTAACTTCTAATTAAACAGAACTAAGAGATGTCCTCTCTGTGTTGTTTTACGTAATACAACTCATCTTAGATAATCTCTACTTACATCATCATGGTTTGAATCAATGTGTACTAAAGTACTCCCACTCTGTCTATTTGTAAGACAAGTGAATGAAGATAGACATGCTGCCTTTACTACCCATAGACTTGAAATAATTTTAAGACAAAGAATGTCAGTACATTTACATTTTAGTCGACGCTCTTATCCAGAGCGACTTACAGGAGCAATTAGGGTTAAGTGCCTTGCTCAAGGGCCCATCGACAGATTTTTCACCTAGTCGGCTCGGGGATTAGAACCAGCGACCTTTCGATTACTGGCACGACGCTCTTAACCACTAAGCTACCTGCTGCCACATGTCATTTACCACAGTAACTGTTTTCTCTCTGAGTAACCTCTAGAGGAAACGCTTCAAGTTCAAGGTAAAGTGTTTGAAAGTTGTGTTGAAGATATTTTACTTAGTACACATCCACATTACATGACAGTATGAATTTTGGGAACAAGCTCTGAACAGTCGTTTTGTGTCACCACACGACCAGAAGCACAACACCATTTCTTGAGACTTGATCACTGCAACTCAAGGTTTTTGTGAAACCAACATCTACAACGACCTTCTTTTGAAGTTCACTGTCACATATTGACTTTTGACTTTGTTTAACTTTTGAAGCACATGTCATGTTTTTAAAAGAGAATCAGAAACTATCTGCTTTGCTTGTCACACTTCAAATGTTACCATAGCAACCAGCGATGTTATGGCCACAACAGGCCTGTCTCTAAGGCACTGTGGGATCGGTTGGGACTGGCCTCTTCAACTAGGGAACAACCTTCCAGGCTTAGGGGTAAATATCACACTCTGTCGCTAGAGTTGTATGATGAGTTGGAGGATTGTCCACCCAAATACAGACCAAGAGACCTTAGAGGCAACTCCCATTGATAACGAGTCAGCAAAAAAATAAATGCGTGGAAATGGTCCAGAATCTAACGCTTTATTTTAAACGTTAACATCTTACATCTTTAACATCTCAATGCAATTCTGATGATATTAATGATGGGTGATGAAGGTTTTGTTATTGAATGTATGTGATTGTCCTCTGACTGGAGCAGTAACCACGGACAGGTATGTTGAATGTAAAGAGTGTTTTATTTATAGGCTCATTTATGATACTATCTATCTACACTACTGACTCATGTCATCCTCTCTTATCATTCATGGAATATATAGCTGGGATTTATACTGAACCAAAATATAAACGCAATATGTAAAGTGTTGGACCCACGTTTCATTTTCCATACGCACAAAAAGTGTATTTCTCTCAAATGTTGTGCACAAATGTGTTTACATCCCTGTTAGTGAGCATTTCTCCTTTGCCAAGATAATCCATCCACCTGACAGGTGTGGCATATCAAGAAGCTGATTAAACAGCATGATCATTACACAGGTGCACCTTGTGCTGGGGGACATTAAACGGCGACTCTAAAATGTGCCGTTTTGTCACACAACACAATGCCACAGGTGTATCAAGTTTTGAGGGAGCGTGCAATTGGCATGCTGACTACAGCAATGTCCACCAGAGCTGTTGCCAGAGAATGTAATGTTAATTTCTCTACCATAAGCCGCCTCCAACGTCGTTTTAGAGAATTTGCCAGTACGTCCAACCGGCCTCACAACCACAGACCACGTGTTACCATGGCAGCCTAGGACCTCCACCACCGGCTTCTTCACCTGCGGGATCGTCTGAAACCGAATAATTTCTGCACAAACTGTCAGAAACCGTCTCAGGGAAGCTCATCTGCGTGCTCGTCGTCCTCACCAGGGTCTTGACCTGACTGCAGTTCGGCGTCGTAACCGACATCAGTGGGCAAATGCTCACCTTCGATGGCCACTGGCACGCTAGAGAAGTTTGCTCTTCACGGATGAATCCAGGTTTCAACTGTACTGGGCAGTGTTACAGGAGTGGGTCGCAGTTCCGGAGCGACCCACTAGGTGTCATCCTCCGACAACCATAGGCACCTCCTCACTCACAGTCGGGACTAATTATCTGCCTATTGGTGTCACCTGTGGCTATCTGATTCACTTTTGTATTTATGCTCTCACTTCCTTGTGTTCCCTTGCTCAGTTTTCTCTGCTAGTTCCTTGATGTCAAGCAGTACGTATCAGTGTCAGATCACGTGATGGAGTACTCGAGAAGGTGTTCTCCCTGTGTCATTGTGTTTTTCCAGTCAGAGTTAGTATTTCGTATTGTTTGTTGTCAGCCTGTTTTTTGGAGACCTATGTGCTCCTCATTTGTTTTCATGAATAGTCTGTTGTTTTGTATCCTGGCTTTTGGACCACCAGTAAAGATCCTTGTTTCACCATCCTTGCCTACTGCCTACTGTCTCTCCTGCACCGCACCTGGGGTCACACCTCACACCAACCCTTACAGGGCAGATGGAAGACAGCGTGTATGGCGTTGTGTGGGCGAGAGGTTTGCTGATGTCAACGTTGTGAACAGAGTGCCCCATGGTGGCGGTGGGGTTATGGTATAGGCAGGCATAAGCTACGGACAACGAACACAATTGCATTTTATTGATGGCAATTTGAATGCACAGAGATAACGTGACGAGATCCTGAGGCCCATCGTCGTGCCATTCATCCGCCGCCATCACCTCATGTTTCAGCATGATAATGCACAGCCCCATGTTGCAATGATCTGTACACAACTCCTGGAAGCTGAAAATGTCCCAGTTCTTCCATGGCCTGCATACTCACCAGACATGCCACCCATTGAGCATGTTTGGGATGCTCTGGGTCGACGTGTACGACAGCGTGTTCCAGTTCCCGCCGATATCCAGCAACTTCACACAGCCATTGAAGAGGAGTGGGAGAACATTCCACAGCCCACAATCAACAGCCTGATCAACTCTATGCGAAGGAGAAGTGTCGCGCTGCATGAGGCAAATGGTGGTCACACCAGATACTGACTGGTTTTCTGATCAACGCCACTACCTTTTTTAAAAAGGCATCTGTGACCAACAGACGCATATCTGTATTCCCAGTCATGTGAAATCCACAGATTAGGGCCTAATGAATTTATTTCAATTGACTGATTTCCTCATATGAACTGATTTCCTCATAGGAACTGATTTCCTCATAGGAACTGATTTCCTCATATGAACTGTAACTCAGTAAAACCTTTGGAATTGTTGCATGTTGCGTTTACATTTCTGTTCAGTGTATAACTATAGCTGCTGCACTATAGCCGCTGCAACTCCTTCTCATATTCTACCATGCAAAGCTCACCATGGCTTTTTCATGCGAATGTATATAGCCCACATTCTCTAGAGGATCTTTTATCTGTCTTCAGATAAAGGGCTTAGCTAGCTTAGCTCCATTGCTTTTCATGTTGCGCCATTTTGCTTGCAGCATTTAAATAGGTGATGAGCTACTCAACTTTTATGGAAGAAGAAACACCGTCCATCATTCTAACTAAGCCATTCTAACTAAGCCATTCTAACTAAGCCATTCTAACTAAGCCATTCTAACTAAGTCATTCAAACCAGGTTTGGGTTCAATTCCAATTTCAGTTTCCTTCCTGAATTGATTGAAATAGAATTAAGCCCTACTCTGATTCATTCCATAAGTGGTGATCATACGACACCATTATGTCAATGACATATAATAGGGAACGTCATCTTCCTATAAACAGAGTAACTATTGGATATAACTATAACATAACTATAACATAACTATAATAATAATAATATAATATGCCATTTAGCAGACGCTTTTATCCAAAGCGACTTACAGTCATGCGTGCATACATATTTTTTGTTGTTGTGTGTATTGTAACTATTACATAACTATAACATAACCATTGGATAACTATTACATAACTATTACATAACTATTACATAACTATAACATAACCATTGGATAACTATTACATAACTATTACATAACTATTGGATATAACTATTACATAACTATAACATAACTATTACATAACTATTACATAACCATTGGATATAACTATTACATAACTATAACATAACTATTGGATATAACTATTACATAACCATTGGATATAACTATTACATAACTATAACATAACTATTGGATATAACTATTACATAACCATTGATATAACTATTACATAACTATAACATAACTATTGGATATAACTATTACATAACTATTGGATATAACTATTACATAACTATTACATAACTATTGGATATAACTATTACATAACTATTACATAACTATTGGATATAACTATTACATAACCATTGGATATAACTATTACATAACTATTGGACATAACTATTACATAACTATTGGATATAACTATTACATAACTATTACATAACTATAACATAACTATTACATAACTATAACATAACTATTACATAACTATTACATAACTATTACATAACTATTGGATATAACTATAACATAACCATTGGATATAACTATTACATAACTATAACATAACTATTACATAACTATTACATAACCATTGGATATAACTATTACATAACTATTACATAACTATTGGATATAACTATTACATAACTATTACATAACTATTACATAACCATTGAATATAACTATTACATAACCATTGGATATAACTATTACATAACCATTGGATATAACTATTACATAACTATTACATAACCATTGGATATAACTATTACATAACTATTGGATATAACTATTACATAACTATTACATAACCATTGGATATAACTATATACGTAACCATTGGATATAACTATAACGTAACCATTGGATGCCACCATGTTCATTGTAGTTCTTTCCCATCAGGCAGAGCTAGATAAAATAGCGTCATTACAACAACCAGATTACAACCAGAACAGGTTGAAATGTGGTTATATTGACGTCATTGCAACCCCTTTTGCCTGCTGGGTTCTAGCTAATCGCCACAGAGGATACGTCCCAAATGGCACCCTATTCACTACGTAGTGCACTGCTTTTGACCAGGGCCAATGGAGCTCTTGTCAAAAGTAGTCCTCTGTAGAGGGACTAGATTGCCATTTGGGACATTGAGGCAGCCCCATCCATCAGTATCTGTCTGTGTCTGCATTTCCTGCTTTTTACCTGCACGCCAAAGGTCTTCACATGGTCAGAGAGCATGATCATCTGTTTGAACAACAACAACAATGTGCTTCTGAACCAAACAAAACGCTTAGCTAATCTGAATCGCTGCACATCTCTTGATCGAGTATAGTAGTTATATGTAGTATATAGTATAGTAGTTATATATAGTATATAGTATAGTAGTTATATATAGTATAGTAGTTATATATAGTATAGAAGTTATAGTATAGTATAGTAGTTATATATAGTATATAGCATAGAAGTTATATATAGTATATAGTATAGTAGTTATATATAGTATATAGTATAGTAGTTATATATAGTATATAGTATAGTAGTTATATATAGTATAGTAGTTATATATAGTATAGAAGTGATATATAGTATAGAAGTTATAGTATAGTATAGTAGTTATATATAGTATATAGCATAGAAGTTATATATAGTATATAGTATATAGTATAGTAGTTATATATAGTATAGTAGTTATATATAGTATATAGTATAGTACTTATATATAGTATATAGTATAGCAGTTACACTACCGTTCAAAAGTTATTTAATCAGCACAACAGTTTTCAGCTGTGCTAACATAATTGCAAAAGGGTTTTCTAATGATCAATTAGCCTTTAAAAATGATAAACTTGGATTAGCAAACACAACGTGCCATTGGAACACAGGACTGATGGTTGCTGATAATGGGCCTCTGTATGCCTATGTAGATATTTCATTAAAAATCAGCCGTTTCCAGCTACAATAGCCATTTACAACATTAACAATGTCTACACTGTATTTCTGATCAATTTGATGTTATTTTAATGGACAAAAAATTTGCTTTTCTTTTGAAAACAAGGACATTTCTAAGTGACCCCAAATTTATGAACGGTAGTGTATATATAGTAAAGTAGTTATATATAGTATATAGTATAGTACTTATATATAGTATAGCAGTTGTATTCATGTGTCCTTTGTGCTTTGTGTTTAATATGTTATTACTGTATTGTTGGGTTATATTATATGGTTGTGTTTGGTTTTGTCAAGCTTGTGTTGGTCTGTCTGTGCTGGGTTTAAAAATGCTTTCAAGCTTCCTGTCAAAGCCTCAGGTTTCTATATTAATACATAGAGGAGACAACAGCTTCAGCCCTTTCTCAAAGTTTGACAGTGTCCATTTTTTTCATAGCATCATTTCCTTCCTTTAGGCATTTCCTGATTATTGACACGGTATATTTTTTACGGCCATTTTACTCAACTGTCCATCAGCATGTATTAGCTACCAACAGAGACACATACTTACTGCCATTAACAACAAACTGCTAATTGGACACAAATCAGAACATCTGATATGAAAATGAACACGGACTATAAAGCATTTCTTCTTCATGTGCGTCTTGTCCCAAATAGCACCCTATTCCTTATGAAGCGCACTTATGGGCCCTGGTCAAAAGTAGTGCACTATACAGGGAATAGGGTGCCATTTAGGAAGAGACACACATTAAGACAACACGCTTTACAGTCTGTGTTCGTTTTCATATTAGATGTTCTGATTTGTGTCCAATTAGCAGTTTGTTGTTAATGGCAGTAAGTATATGTCATACATTATTACACACTATATTTATAAGAGCATTGGCTCTGTTGGGATCATTCGTAATTTTCTCTTATGTAAAAAAAACACAAAAAAACACTTGGAGCTGAAGTCAATCGAACATCCTATATTAGCAGCAATTTTTAGGCAGTAGCTTTGTTTACACAACTACCACCTGTAAAATGTGCCATGCATTCTGAGAATTCGGAGAACTAGAAGTACCTGCCAGTGTCAGGAGAATATACGTGCTATTTATCCTGTACACAAAACTACTGCAAACGCAATGGGTACTTTATATGACAGGTTGTCGTTGCAAATAGGAATGTGTTCTAAATTTGGCCACCTTTTGTAGATTAAGTTGACCACTGACGAAGACATGAAATGTATGATTTTATGTATGATTTATTAGATCAATTGTTATTCAAGACTCTCCGAAACACAGACAGACATCTAAAAGCAGGCCGACCTAGTCTCACCTTAATCCAACACCACCACATCATCATAACCATGGTTTGATCAGAGCCATAGAGACGCATATGTACCAGACCTGGGTTCAAGTAATATTTTTTAAAATGTGAAAACTTTATGCACCTTCTTTAGTCTGCCTAGAGTGCCGGGGGGGCGGGGTTTGCACTATTCCATTGGTTCCATAGTGCCAGGCAAGCTCAATCAAGCACAGCTAAAGTATTTCAGATGATTTCAAGTAGTGTTTGAACCCAGGTGTGATATGACAGGTATACAACCCTTCGTCTCTGGGTATGCCTGCTTAGCAGTTTGTTATCAGTGCTGTGTGTGGTCTGTGTTGCCTAGGTTACGCCCCGGTGACGGGCATGTGCCACCCTCTGAGGAGCTGCACCCTGAACCACGAGGACGGATTCTCCTCGGCCTTTGTGGTCGCGCACGAGACCGGACATGTGTAAGTCATCGCAACACATGGGTTTACGTCCCAAATTACACCCTACTCCCCTGTAGTGCACTACTTTGACCAGAGCCTTATGGGACCGACGAGCCCATAGCTTGAATAAACTAAAGGGATACAAGCAAGAGCTGTGTGTGGGTTTCTCTTTTCTTTAAAGTAGTGCACTACAAAGGAAATAGGGTGCCATTTGGGACACAGGACATAGACACACTCCAGATGGGGGTCAATTCCATTTCAAGTAGGTCAATTCAGGAAGTAAATTGTAATTCCAGTTATTTTCTTTCAAGTTATCATCGAATAATTCACCTGCAACAAGTCTGTGTGACTGCTGTTCCAATTATACATGGACTGAATTCTACATGGACTGAATTATACATTGACTGAATTATACATGGACTGAATTATACATTGACTGAATTATACATTGACTGAATTATACATGGACTGAACAGTTAGTTTAGACTGTAAATCCACCTTACTGTTAGTTAAGACTGTAAATCCACCTTACTGTTAGTTTAGACTGTAAATCCACCTTACTGTTAGTTTAGACTGTAAATCCACCTTACTGTTAGTTTTGACTGTAAATCCACCTTACTGTTAGTTTTGACTGTAAATCCACCTTACTGTTAGTTTAGACTGTAAATCCACCTTACTGTTAGTTTAGACTGTAAATCCACCTTACAGTTAGTTTAGACTGTAAATCCACCTTACTGTTAGTTTAGACTAAATCCACCTTACAGTTAGTTTAGACTGTAAATCCACCTTACTGTTAGTTTTGACTGTAAATCCACCTTACTGTTAGTTTAGACTGTAAATCCACCTTACTGTTAGTTTTGACTGTAAATCCACCTTACTGTTAGTTTAGACTGTAAATCCACCTTACTGTTAGTTTAGACTGTAAATCCACCTTACTGTTAGTTTTGACTGTAAATCCACCTTACTGTTAGTTTAGACTGTAAATCCACCTTACTGTTAGTTTAGACTGTAAATCCACCTTACTGTTAGTTTAGACTGTAAATCCACCTTACAGTTAGTTTAGACTGTAAATCCACCTTACTGTTAGTTTAGACTGTAAATCCACCTTACTGTTAGTTTTGACTGTAAATCCACCTTACTGTTAGTTTAGACTGTAAATCCACCTTACTGTTAGTTTAGACTGTAAATCCACCTTACTGTTAGTTTAGACTGTAAATCCACCTTACTGTTAGTTTAGACTGTAAATCCACCTTACTGTTAGCTTTGACTGTAAATCCACTTTACTGTTAGTTTTGACTGTAAATCCACCTTACTGTTAGTTTGACACTTTTCTATTACTGTTACTGATAGGTAGGGAGAATAGATAGATAGATAGATAGATAGATAGATAGATAGATAGATAGATAGATAGATAGACAGCGCCCCCTATGGAGCAGAGTCAAGCCAAGGGTATAGGACTCTAACTTTGGCATTTCAAAGCCATGTCTCCTATTTTCCAACCATATGGATTGGAATGATTCTGAATAGTCTAGCCAGGACCATTACACAACAGCTGCTGCTCTACTTAGTCTAGCCAGGACCATTCCATAACAGCTGCTGCTCTACTTAGTCTAGCCAGGACCATTCCATAACAGCTGCTGCTCTACTTAGTCTAGCCAGGACCATTCCATAACAGCTGCTGCTCTACTTAGTCTAGCCAGGACCATTCCATAAGATCTGCTGCTCTACTTCTCTTCTTCCCTTATTTTCTTCAGTCTTTTTTCTCTGTGGGTAAGGGCTCTGTGGGTAAGGGCTCTGTGGGTAAGGGATCTGTGGGTAAGGGCTCTGTGGGTAAGGGCTCTGTGGGTAAGGGATCTGTGGGTAAGGGCTCTGTGGGTAAGGGCTCTGTGGGTAAGGGCTCTGTGGGTAAGGGCTCCGTGGGTAAGGCCTCTGTGGGTAAGGCCTCTGTGGGTAAGGGCTCTGTGGGTAAGGGATCTGTGGGTAAGGCCTCTGTGGGTAAGGGCTCTGTGGGTAAGGGCTCTGTGGGTAAGGGCTCTGTGGGTAAGGATTCCTGTTGTCATTTATCTTAGGAAGCTCTTTTACCCCGGATGTGTACTGTATGTTTCAATTATAAGAACTATCATAATTGTTCCTAAGCACAGTGAATTTGTCTGTTTCCTAAATGGCACCGTATTCTCTACATAGTGCACTACTTTTGATCTGAGGCCTATGGGTATCCCTATGGGACCTGGTCAATAGTAGTGCACTATGTAGAGAATAGAGTCCCATTTGAGACACACCTTTTTGTGTTTGAGCGTAATAGTGTGTTTTGCTCATCAATAACTCAGGTACCATTTCAACAGGTTAGGTATGGAACATGACGGACAGGGGAATCGCTGTTCTGACGAGACCAGTATGGGGAGTATCATGGCACCGCTGGTCCAAGCGGCCTTCCATCGCTACCACTGGTCACGCTGCAGCAAGCAGGAACTGAACCGATACATCCAGTAAGTGCATCCCAACCTCACCAAACCAATGACTAGGGTTCTGAACCGATACATCCAGTAAGGGCATCCCAACCTCACCAAACCAATGACTAGGGTTCTGAACCGATACATCCAGTAAGGGCATCCCAACCTCACCAAACCAATGACTAGGGTTCTGAGCCGATACATCCAGTAAGGGCATCCCAACCTCACCAAACCAATGACTAGGGTTCTGAACCGATACATCCAGTAAGGGCATCCCAACCTCACCAAACCAATGACTAGGGTTCTGAACCGATACATCCAGTAAGGGCATCCCAACCTCACCAAACCAATGACTAGGGTTCTGAACCGATACATCCAGTAAGTGCATCCCAACCTCACCAAACCAATGACCAGGGTTCTGAACCGATACATCCAGTAAGGGCATCCCAACCTCACCAAACCAATGACTAGGGTTCTGAACCGATACATCCAGTAAGTGCATCCCAACCTCACCAAACCAATGACTAGGGTTCTGAACCGATACATCCAGTAAGTGCATCCCAACCTCACCAAACCAATGACTAGGGTTCTGAACCGATACATCCAGTAAGGGCATCCCAACCTCACCAAACCAATGACTAGGGTTCTGAACCGATACATCCAGTAAGTGCATCCCAACCTCACCAAACCAATGACTAGGGTTCTGAACCGATACATCCAGTAAGTGCATCCCAACCTCACCAAACCAATGACTAGGGTTCTGAACCGATACATCCAGTAAGGGCATCCCAACCTCACCAAACCAATGACTAGGGTTCTGAACCGATACATCCAGTAAGTGCATCCCAACCTCACCAAACCAATGACTAGGGTTCTGATAACTTTCCCATCATTTCCAGGTTTTCCAGGAATCTTGGTCACTGACATATATCACTGACATATCTCACTGACATATATCACTGACATATCACCCCAGGAAGATTAGCTGTCGTCAAGGCGTCAGCTAATGGGGCTCCAAATAAAGATGAAGATAGAGATACCACTGACACACCACTGAAATACCACTGACACACCACTGACACACCACTGACACACCACTGACACACCACTGGTACACCACTGACACACCACTGACACACCACTGGCACACCACTGACACACCACTGACACACCACTGATACACCACTGACACACCACTGACACACCACTGACACACCACTGACACACCACTGACACAGCACTGACACACCACTGGTACACCACTGACACAGCACTGACACACCACTGGCACACCACTGACACACCACTGACACACCACTGACACACCACTGACACACCACTGACACACCACTGATGCACCACTGACATACCACTGACACACCACTGACACACCACTGACATACCACTGACATACCACTGACACAACACTGACACACCACTGACACACCACTGACACACCACTGACACACCACTGACACACCACTGACACACCACTGACACACCACTGACACACCACTGACACACCACTGACACACCACTGACACACCACTGACACACCACTGACACACCACTGACACAACACTGACACACCACTGACACACCACTGACATATCACTGACATATCACTGACACACCACTGACATAACCTATTCTGTTAGATATAACATAGTATATCCCCTCTACTGAAAACCTATTATTTCTATCTCCCCCAGCTCTCATGTTATCATACCACCTTGCCACTCTAATCTATTCCATAACTCTTATGACTGTCTCTGTTCTGATGTGTTTTACCCCCCCCCCCAGCTCTTATGACTGTCTCCTGGACAACCCTTTTGAACACAAGTGGCCCAAGCTTCCTGAGCTGCCCGGGATTAACTACTCCATGGACGAGCAGTGTCGCTTTGATTTCGGCGTGGGCTACAAGATGTGCACCGCTGTAAGTCCACTCCACCAGCTAGCTTGACCACTGAGATCTGAGAATTAACAACTGTGACCGTTGGTGACAGAAAAGCTTATCATTGTGTGTCCCAAATGGCACCCTATTCCATATATGGTGCACTCCTTTTTACCAGGGCCCGTCAGGAATAGGTTGCCATTTGGGACACAGCTTCCGGACTGCATGGGGCGCTCAGTACCACTCAGGACTTTGATCTTCTGAGGATGCGATTAAAATATAATAAAGGTTATTGTTAGATGGAGCAGGGTCCTGCGTTCTCCGTGCGCTCCCCCTGCTCCATAGGCTTAGATAGACTGACCAGCTTTTTGC
>NW_025536489.1:25000-30000 GCF_020615455.1 Coregonus clupeaformis
AGGCTACCCTAAACGTTTGACCCGAGTTAAACAATTTAAAGGCAATGCTACCAAATACTAATTGAGTGTATGTAAACTTCTGACCCACGGGGAATGTGATGAAAGAAATAAAAGCTGAAATAAATCATTCTCTCTACTATTATTCTGACATTTCACATTCTTAAAATAAAGTGGTGATCCTAACTGACCTAAGAAAGGGCATTTTTACTAGGATTAAATGTCAGGAATTGTGGAAAAACTGAGTTTAAATGTATTTGGCGAAGGTGTATGTAAACTTCTGACTTCAACTGTAGGTGTAATGTAAATCATAATGAACCCTGTGTACTACAACATCAACATGGCCCTCACTAGAGACTCATTACTCAGTTCTAGCATTTATTTTTTTACATTTTTAGTCATTTAGCAGACGCTGTTATCCAGAGCATACATATTTATTTATTTTTATACCAGCCCCCCGTGGGAATCGAACCCACAACCCTGGCGTTGCAAGCGCCATGCTCTACCAACTGAGCTACACGGGACATTACAGTAAAATGGAACAAATCACTGGACCCGGATGACAGGCCCCTCCTCTCTGTACATGCTCTGCATCCCAAATGCCACCCTATTCCCTATATAGTGCACTACGTTTGACCAGGGCCCCATAGGGAATAGGGTTCCATTTGGGACGTCCAAATGGTGTTGATTACTCTGTGTTGTTGTTGTTTACTTGTGTCTGTGTTGTTGGCCCTGTCTCCAGGCCTGCGTACGGCGGTCGGGATTGCCCCGGGTCCACTTTTGATTACCAGATGTGCAACACGGAGGAGTGTGCCGGACCGTACGAAGACTTCCGCGCTCAACAGTGTGTCCAGAGGAGCAACAAATACCACAAGAACACCAAGCACACGTGGCTACCCTACGAACACCCAGATGGTAGGACACAGCCTGCATCCCAAGTGGAACACTATTCCTTTAGTGCATTACTGTTGACCAAAGGTCAAAGGTGAAATGATGCAGCTGGGTTGTAGTGAGTGATGTTAAGTTATAGTAAAGAAACTCAAATGGCACCCTATTCCCTATATGGTGCACTGCTTTTGACCAGGGCTCTGATCAAAAGCTGTGCACTGTGTAGGGATTAGGGTGCCATTTTGGATATCACCACAATATCGGCTTTACTTATTAACCCCTGCCATTCTAAAAGGTGAAACCATAATGTCCACTGTATTGGCAATAAAAGGATTCTAATACATATTTACCGTAATAAGACAGTTTCCATACAATAGTAATAATTTCTAAATTTAATTATATAGACTTACATAAGAAATAATAAATCAACCAAATAAGTTTTATACATACAAAATACATTTATTTTACACAAACGATATGGCTGTAGCAATGAGATGTGTTTTCATGCAGAGAGCCACTGCACGACACACACAATAGGAACATTAGAAGATGGGTGGAAGGGAGAGACTCAGAGATGCACTATATATACAAAAGTATGTGGACACCGCTTCAAATCAGTGGATTCGGCTATTCCAGCACACAGCCATGCAATCTCCATAGACGAACATTGGCAGTAGAATGGCCTTACTGAAGAGCTCAGTGACTTTCAACGTGGCACCTTTCCAACAAGTCAGTTCGTCAAATTTCTGCCCTGCTAGAGCTGCCCCGGTCAACTGTCAGTGCAGTTATTGTGAAGTGGAAACGTCTAGGAGCAACAAGTGGTAGGCCACTCAAGCTCACAGAACAGGAGTGCAGAGTGCTGAAGCGCGTAGCACGTAAAAATTGTCTGTCCTCGGATGCAACACTCACTACTGAGTTCCAAACTGCCTCTGGAAGCAACGTCAGCACAATAACTGTTCGTCGGGAGCGTCATGAAATGGGTTTCCATGGCCGAGCAGCAACACACAAGCCTAAGATCACCATGTACAATGCCAGGCGTCGGCTGGAGTGGTGTAAAGCTCGCCGCCATTGGACTCTGGAGCAGTGGAAACTCGTTCTCTGGAGTGATGAATTATGCTTCACCATCTGGCAGTCCGACGGACTAATCTGGGTTTGGCGGATGCCAGGAGAACGCTACCTGCCCCAATGCATAGTGCCAACTGTAAAGTTTGGTGGAGGATTAATAATGGTCTGGGGCTGTTTTTCATGGTTCAGGCTTGGCCACTTAGTTTCAGTGGAGGGAAATTTTAACGCTACAGCATACAATGACATTCTAGACGATTCTGTGCTTCCAACTTTGTGGCAACAGTTTGGGGAAGGCCCTTTCCTGTTTCAGCATGACAATGCCCCCGTGCACAAAGCGAGGTCCAAACAGAAATGGTTTGTCGAGATCGGTGTGGAGGACTGGCCTGCACAGAGCCCTGACCTCAACTCCATCTAACAAGTTTGGGATGAATTGGAACGCCGACTGCGAGCCTTGGCCTAATCGCCCAACATCAGTGCCCGACCTCACTAATGCTCTTGTGGCTGAATGGAAGCAAGTCCCCGCAGCAATGTTCCAACATCTAGTGGAAAGCCTTCCCAGAAGAGTGGAGGCTGTTATAGCAGCAAAGGGGGGACCAACTCCGTGTTAATGCCCCTGATTTTGGAATGAGATGTTCGACGAGCAGGTGTCCACATACTTTTGATCATGTCGTGTATGTGACTCAGAGTTTTCCTCATTAATGTCTCAAATCAGACTACTGCTGGTGAGACAGACACCGAGAGAAGGCTACATTATCTGGACATTAATTAGACCTTTTATTCTTCCTGAAAGAAAAATAACACCTTTGTGATGTCAAGAGCATACAGGAACATTAACATCACACACAGCAGCGTAACCATTTCAGACGCCCACATGTGAACTGAGCATATTATCTCTATTATCTCTGTGATCTCTGTGATCTCTGGCCTTGTGTTCCTGAGGTGAAACATAGCAGAGAGATACAATACAATGCTTTCTCTGTTATTTATTTAGTCTGTCTTACCATAGTCAGGACTAAAGGATGTGTTCAGTTTGTTTTCTTCTTCTATGGAGTTTTATTAGCCACCGTGCTTCTGCCTCTGCATTGCTTCCTGTTTGGGGTCTTAGACTGGGTTTCTGTATAAGCACTTTGTGACAACCGCTGATGTAAAAGGGCTTTATAAAATACATTTGATTGATTGATTGATTGATTGATTGATTGATCTTCACCCGTGCAGAGGCTCACAAGTGTGAGTTGAGCTGTCAGTCCAAAGAGACCGGTGAGGTGGTGGTCATGAACCAGGTGATGCATGATGGGACGCGGTGCAGCTACACAGACCCCTTCAGTGTCTGCACCCGGGGGGAATGTCTGGTATGTACAGTATAGCTATCTCTCTATCTATACCTCTTTATCTATACCTCTTTATCTTTATCTCTCTATCTATACCTCTCTATCTATACCTCTATCTAGACCTCTCTATCTATACCTCTCTATCTATACCTCTCTATCTAGACCTCTCTATCTATACCTCTCTATCTAGACCTCTCTATCTAGACCTCTCTATCTAGACCTCTCTATCTAGACCTCTCTATCTATACCTCTCTATCTATACCTCTCTATCTATACCTCTCTATCTATACCTCTCTATCTATACCTCTCTATCTATACCTCTCTATCTATACCTCTCTATCTATACCTCTCTATCTATACCTCTCTATCTAGACCTCTCTATCTAGACCTCTCTATCTAGACCTCTCTATCTATACCTCTCTATCTATACCTCTATCTATACCTCTCTATCTATACCTCTATCTATACCTCTCTATCTATACCTCTCTATATACCTCTCTATCTAGACCTCTCTATCTATACCTCTCTATCTATACCTCTCTATCTATACCTCTCTATCTATACCTCTCTATCTATACCTCTATCTATACCTCTCTATCTAGACCTCTATCTATACCTCTCTGACCTCTATCTACACTCTCTATCTATACCTCTCTATCTAGACCTCTCTATCTAGACCTCTCTATCTATACCTCTCTATCTAGACCTCTATCTATACCTCTCTATCTATACCTCTCTATCTAGACCTCTCTATCTATACCTCTCTATCTATACCTCTCTATCTATACCTCTCTATCTAGACCTCTCTATCTATACCTCTCTATCTAGACCTCTCTGTCTATACCTCTCTATCTAGACCTCTCTATCTAGACCTCTCTATCTCTCTATCTATACCTCTATCTAGACCTCTCTATCTAGACCTCTCTATCTAGACCTCTCTATCTATACCTCTCTATCTAGACCTCTCTATCTATACCTCTATCTAGACCTCTATCTATACCTCTCTATCTATACCTCTCTATCTATACCTCTCTATCTATACCTCTATCTATACCTCTATCTATACCTCTCTATCTATACCTCTATCTAGACCTCTCTATCTATACCTCTCTATCTATACCTCTCTATCTAGACCTCTCTATCTATACCTCTCTATCTATACCTCTCTATCTATACCTCTATCTATACCTCTCTATCTATACCTCTCTATCTATACCTCTCTATCTAGACCTCTCTATCTATACCTCTCTATCTATACCTCTCTATCTATACCTCTCTATCTATACCTCTCTATCTATACCTCTATCTAGACCTCTCTATCTAGACCTCTATCTATACCTCTCTATCTATACCTCTCTATCTATACCTCTATCTATACCTCTCTATCTAGACCTCTTTATCTCTATCTCTCTATCTAGACCTCTATCTATACCTCTCTATCTAGACCTCTATCTATACCTCTCTATCTAGACCTCTCTATCTAGACCTCTTTATCTATATCTCTCTATCTAGACCTCTCTATCTATACCTCTCTATCTATACCTCTCTATCTATACCTCTCTATCTATACCTCTCTATCTATACCTCTCTATCTATACCTCTCTATCTATACCTCTCTATCTATACCTCTCTATCTATACCTCTCTATCTAGACCTCTCTATCTATACCTCTCTATCTATACCTCTCTATCTATACCTCTCTATCTAGACCTCTCTATCTAG
>NW_025536489.1:40000-57311 GCF_020615455.1 Coregonus clupeaformis
TAATACCACATAGCCCCTGGTGCTGCACAGCGCTAGGCATAATACCACATAGCCCCTGGTGCTGCACAGCGCTAGGTATAATACCACATAGCCCCTGGTGCTGCACAGCGCTAGGCATAATACCACATAGCCCCTGGTGCTGCACAGCGCTAGGCATAATACCACATAGCCCCTGGTGCTGCACAGCGCTAGGCATAATACCACATGATACGTCTGATCACTGCCTCATTCATGTCAATGCAAACTAATGGTAATGGCCAGCCTATTTATGCAGAACCTCTTAGCCTCTTAATTGCAACTGGGAAATCAACCAGGATCCATATGAACAGTAGTCCAATCCATATGGCCTCAAACTGTAAACCTAACAAGTGTCTTTACCCGTCAGTTTTCTGCTGGGAATACCAGGGTATGTATCACAGACTGTCTGAATAATGATGCTGGAAATGGTCTTGAATACATTTCCTCCTACGGTCCTTTGAATACACTTCAATGGTTCTTTGAATACATTTCCTGTAGCTCAGTTGGTAGAGCATGGCGCTTGCAACGACAGGATTGTGGGTTCGATTCCCACGTGGGGCCAGTATGAAAAAATGTATGCACTCACTAACTGTAAGTCGCTCTGGATAAGAGCGTCTGCTAAATGACTAAAATGTCAATGTAAATTTCAATGTTACATTAGTTTGCAAAAAATAAATGTAAGCAATTTGCTCGTGATAATCTCAGCTGTGAATCAGGTCCTATGTGAGGTGAGTGTGACTTAGTGTACTGCTGAGACACACCTGTAAAACACATTATAGCTCCAACCTCAGATGTGCGTCAAGGTCCAGACGTACGTGTGTGTTACAGGCTTTGGTTTGGTTTTGGATTTCGAAGTTGGTTCTATTTAGGTGTGGACGCGCACTGATTGGAATCATCCTCGTTGGTCAGGGTGTGTTGACCTGTCACCTCATTGGTCAGGGTGTGTTGACCTGTCACCTCGTTGGTCAGGGTGTGTTGACCTGTCACCTCGTTGGTCAAGGTGTGTTGACCTGTCACCTCGTTGGTCAAGGTGTGTTGACCTGTCACCTCGTTGGTCAGGGTGTGTTGACCTGTCACCTCGTTGGTCAGGGTGTGTTGACCTGTCACCTCGTTGGTCAGGGTGTGTTGACCTGTCACCTCGTTGGTCAGGGTGTGTTGACCTGTCACCTCGTTGGTCAGGGCGTGTTGACCTGTCACCTCGTTGGTCAGGGCGTGTTGACCTGTCACCTCGTTGGTCAGGGCGTGTTGACCTGTCACCTCGTTGGTCAGGGTGTGTTGACCTGTCACCTCATTGGTCAGGGTGTGTTGACCTGTCACCTCGTTGGTCAGTCGTTAGTTTCACATGTGCTGGCACAGCTGTAGCTCAATTGGTAGAGCATGGCGCTTGTAATGCCAGGGTAGTGAGTTTGATCCCCGGGACCACCCATACGTAAAAATGTATGCACACATGACTGTAAGTCGCTTTGGATAAAAGCGTCTGCTAAATGGCATATTATTATTATTATTATTATTATTATTATTAAAGCTGCGGTGCCAATGCTCCAGCAACATGAGAGATGTTGGATGCTGCACCTCTTTGTAGCGCTGCTTCTTTAAGTTGATAAACAAAGCCTTTTTCTTTCCCGGGTTTGGTTTGGTTTGGTTTGGTTTGGTTTGGTCTGGTTTGGTTTGGTCTGGTTTGGTTTGGTTTGCTCCACTTCTGTTTTACTCCATGTTATAGGTTGGTGTGGGTTTTTATTTTGGTTTGCCTTTTCTGGGGGCGTTTAGTGGCCACTCACGGTGGGTGTCTTTTAGGACCCAGTTTCTTGTTGCTAGTCAACATTCAGTGGACACCCCCATGAGTGTCTTTGAGAACCCATTTTAAACCCCCACTTGTTTAGTTGTACTTGTCCGTGGCTCATTTGTTAGTACCCTTTTCTGTTGAGCGACAGTATTTTTTGTTGTTTCTTGATGGGAACCTAACGTGTGTGTGTGTGTGTGTGTGTGTGTGTGTGTGTGTGTGTGTGTGACTCCCCAGGTACACAATAGCTCTCTGTGTGTGAGCGGCTCAGCTGGAGTCAGTATCACCTTGGTTACCAGCCAAATCCTTCTCTCTCTCTCCCTCTCTAGGATCTATTATCTAACAGGGAGATGGTGAGACGAGGCTTTAGCATTAAAGCAACAATCTGCCATTTTGAATTTCAATGACGTATTCCATACACATATGTCTTTATTTGAAATGACCACTGAACTTAGTAACTATCGCAGATTGGACCTTTTATACAGGCCTGACACAATGTCAAATAATGGCTGCAAACTTCTATCACTGCTCTGCTCTCTCAGTAAGAATTTGAATCTCATTACTGTTATAGAAAAGTTAGATTTTACTTTAATTGAATGCAATGGCAGGTAGCCTAGTTGTGCTTCCAATGAAAGACGATTGTCATGGAATTCTAGTTGAACACACATAAACAGGGTTGGAACAGTGGGTCACCCCCTTCTGTATACCCTGTTTCTGCTGTGCTGGTTCTCTCAGACTATCCAACGGATGAAAACACATTGTGAATCAGACGGTTTCCCTGTGTTCCACAGCTGTTAAGAATCAAGTCACTGGCAGCTTCATATTGAATGCAAAAGGCGAAGATGCCAAGTCCAAAACCTTCATCGAGAGCGGTTTGGAGTGGGAGTACGTCTTTGGAAGCGGCGAGAAAGAAACCCTGAAAACAATCGGCCCCCTTCATGAGGGCATTGTTGTCCTGGTAAGAAGAAGAAACCTATGAATCCAGTAAGACACACACACACACACACACACACACACACACACACACACACACACATACAGGCTGAATTTTGGAATATTGACAAGTGGCAGTTGGGATGCAAGTGTGCATTGCCTCAATTCTAATTTTACCCAAAACAGGCAGAGCCAAATGATCACTGTTGAACACAGCAGCATGTGGTCAGTAGATAAAGGGCTCAGTGCCCAAGGGTTCACTTTGAGATTCAGCCACACTCCAGTCAGTCCTCTAGAAAGACAGTGGAGCACCCTCACTGTGATATGAATCACCTTTGATTGTCCACTAGTGCTGAGTGATTAGTGCTTTTCTAGGTTGGTTTGGTTTCGGTTCGATTATGAAAAACATTATCATGGTTTTCGGTTTTCGATAACAATTAAATCCATTATGAAATAATGACAAACATTAATGACAAACAGCTTTTTAACGGAAATTTACAAAAGCCAAAAATAGTGAAAATGTAATTGCCAAAGCATTTAAAATATTCCATTGTCTATGTCAGGTCCACATTGGGTAGACATCAATAGAAAAATAGTAAATTACTATGAAATAATAAAATATTCAGTTGTCTGTTACATCGTTTTATTTGATGACTTTATTATTTTTCATTCCTTAAAGTTATCATCTCATCTCTGCTCAGGCTGTAGCAGCCAGACAGCCAGACAACATTATGTCTGTGCTCCCCATACTGCACTGTCTTTAGTCATCCTATTTAGCTAGACTAGCCTGCCTAAGTACTGTCGTGGTCAAAAGTTTTGAGAATTACATAAATATTAATTTTCACAAAGTCTGCTGCCTCAGCTTTTATGATGACAATTTGCATATACTCCAGAATGTTATGAAGAGTGATCAGATGAATTGCAATTAATTGCAAAGTCCCTCTTTGCCATGAAAATGAACTTAATCCCCAAAAAACATTTCCACTGCATTTCAGCCCTGCCACAAAAGGACCAGCTGACATCATGTCAGTGATTCTCTCGTTAACACAGGTGAGAGTGTTGACGAGGACAAGGCTGGAGATCACTCTGTCATGCTGATTGAGTTAGAATAACAGACTGGAAGCTTTAAAAGGAGGGTGGTGCTTGAAATCATTGTTCTTCCTCTGTTAACCATGGTTACCTGCAAGGAAACACATGCCGTCATCATTGCTTTGCACAAAAAAGGGCTTCACAGGCAAGGATATTGCTGCTAGTAAGATTGCACCTAAATCAACCATTTATCGGATCATCAAGAACTTCAAGGAGAGAGGTTCAATTGTTGTGAAGAAGGCTTCAGGGCGCCCAAGAAAGTCCAGCAAGCGCCAGGACCGTCTCCTAAAGTTGATTCAGCTGCGGGATCGGGGCACCACCAGTGCAGAGCTTGCTCAGGAATGGCAGCAGGCAGGTGTGAGTGCATGTCACGCGTGCTGTAGGTGGGTGTAGTGGTGGAATCAAACGCAGGACACCGAAGTATAGTCCAACAGACTTTAGTAACTCTCCAACAAGGAAATTACGAGAACACTTGCCCGTAGGCGAAATAACGCACGAAGGCGAACAAAACAAATGCGCACTACACAGGTGCGTAAACACTCCACGCAGTGGAGGGAAGCTCAACCGAGCGAAATAGCGAACATCAGCCCTACACACGACAGACAAAAATCAATAACACACAACACCTGACAAACACAACGAGAACTAAATAGGACACTAATGACACTAACTGAAAACAGGTGTGACAACAATCAGACAAAAGCAAACGAACATGAAACATACAACGGTGGCAGCTAGTATTCCGGAGACAACGAACGCCGAAGCCTGCCCGAACAAGGGAGAGAGGCAGCCTCGGCCGAAACCGTGACAGTACCCCCCCCCTTGATGCGCGGCTCCAGACGTGCGCCGACTCCGGCCTCGGGGACGACCCGGAGGACGCGGAGCATGGTGCGTCGGGTGCCCACGATGGAATTCCGTCAGGAGAGACGGGTCCAAAATGTCTCTCCTCGGCACCCAGCACCGCTCCTCCGGACCGTACCCCTCCCACTCCACTAGATACTGGAGACCCCCCATCCGACGTCTCGAATCCAAGATGGACCTCACGGAGTACGCCGGTGCCCCCTCGATGTCCAATGGGGGCGGAAGAGTCTCCCTGATCTCACCTTCTTGGAGTGGGCCAGCTACCACCGGCCTGAGAAGGGACACATGGAACGAGGGGTTAATACTTTTATATTCAACAGGTAGCTGTAATTTATAACACACCTCGTTCAACCTTCCCAGGACTTTAAATGGCCCTACAAACCGCCGACCCAGTTTCCGACAGGGCAGGCGGAGGGGCAGGTTCCTGGTAGAGAGCCAGACTCGATCACCAGGTGCGTACACCGGTCCCTCACTGCGGTGGAGATCGGCGCTCGCCTTATGACGTCGGAGGGCCCGCTGCAGGTGGACGTGTGCAGCGTTCCATGTCTCCTATGAGCGCCTCGCCCACTCATCCACCGCAGGAGCCTCGATCTGGCTCTGCTGCCAGGGTGCCAGAACCGGCTGGTAACCTAACACACATTGGAAAGGGGTTAGGTTAGTGGAGGAATGGCGTAGGGAATTCTGGGCCATTTCGGCCCAGGGAACGTACCTTGCCCACTCCTCCGGCCGGTCCTGGCAGTATGTTCTAAGAAACCTGCCCACATCCTGGTTTACACGTTCCACCTGCCCATTACTCTCCGGGTGGTAACCCGAGGTGAGGCTCACCGAGACCCCCAACCGCTCCATAAAGGCCCTCCAGACTCTGGAGGTAAATTGGGGACCTCGATCAGACACAATATCCTCGGGTACCCCGTAGTGCCGGAACACATGGGTGAATAGGGCTTCGGCAGTTTGCAGGGCGGTAGGAAGGCCCGGCATGGGGAGCAAACGACAGGCCTTAGAAAACCGGTCCACAACGACCAGTATAGCGGTATTCCCCTGTGAAGGCGGAAGGTCAGTAAGGAAATCCACCGAGAGGTGGGACCATGGTCGTTGTGGCACGGGCAGGGGTATTAACTTACCCCTAGGCAGATGTCTAGGCGCCTTACACTGGGCGCACACCGAGCAGGAGGAAACATAAACCCTCACATCCCTTGCCAACGTGGGCCACCAGTACTTGGCACTAAGACAGTGCACTGTCCGGCCGATACCCGGATGTCCAGAGGAGGGTGACGTGTGAGCCCAATAGATCAATCGATCCCGAACCTCGAGCGGAACGTACTTCCGATCCTCCGGGCACTGTGGTGGACTAGGGTCGGTGCGTAACGCCCGCTCGAGCTCAGCATCGACCTCCCACACTACCGGTGCCACCAGACACGACTCCGGCAGTATGGGAGTGGGCTCCACGGACCTCTCCTCCGTGTCATACCGCCGAGACAGCGCATCTGCCTTACCGTTCTGGGACCCAGGGATGTACGTAATCTTAAACGTAAACCGGGTCAAAAACATATTCCATCTAGCCTGCCGAGGGTTTAGCCTCCTCGCTGCCCGGATGTACTCCAGGTTACGGTGGTCCGTCAAAATGAGGAAAGGGTGTTGAGCCCCCTCAAGCCAGTGCCTCCACACCTTTAGGGCCTGTACCACGGCTAACAGCTCCCTGTCCCCTACGTCATAGTTTCGCTCCGCCGGACTGAGCTTCTTGGAATAAAAAGCACAGGGGCGGAGTTTAGGTGGCGCGCCTGATCTTTGTGAAAGCACGGCTCCTATACCGGCCTCAGACGCGTCCACCTCTACCTGAAATGGTAAAGAGGGATCCGGATGCGCCAGCACTGGAGCCGAGGTAAACAGGTCCTTCAGCCTCCCAAATGCCCTGTCCGCCTCGGCAGACCACTGCAGACGCACCGGGCCCCCCTTCAAGAGAGACGTGATGGGAGCTGCCACCTGTCCAAAACCCCGGATAAACCTCCGGTAGTAATTCGCAAACCCCAAAAACTGCTGCACCTCCTTCACAGTGGTTGGTGTTTGCCAATTACGCACGGCTGACACCCGGTCTACCTCCATCTTCACCCCCTGACGCAGACAACTGATACCCCAAAAAGGAGACCGACTCCTGGAAAAACAGACACTTCTCTGCCTTAACATACAGGTCGTGCTCCACCAGCCTCCGCAACACTCTGCGCACCAGGGCCACATGCTCGACACGGGTAGGCGAGTACACGAGAATGTCATCTATGTACACCACGACCCCCTGCCCCTGCATGTCCCTGAAGATCTCATCCACGAATGATTGGAAAACTGACGGAGTGTTCATCAACCCGTATGGCATGACAAGATACTCGTAATGGCCCGAGGTGGTACTAAAGGCTGTCTTCCATTCATCGCCCTCCCTGATGCGCACCAAGTTGTACGCGCTCCTGAGATCTAATTTAGTGAAGAAACGCGCCCCATGCAAGGACTCAGTCATGGTCGCAATCAGCGGGAGTGGATAACTGTACTTCACCGTGATCTGATTGAGACCACGGTAATCGATGCATGGGCGCAAACCACCATCCTTCTTCTTCACAAAAAAGAAACTCGAGGATGCAGGGGAAGTGGAAGGCCGTATGTATCCTTGTCTCAGAGATTCGTCTATGTAAGTCTCCATAGCTTTCTTCTCCTCCTGAGACAGAGGATACACATGGCTCCGTGGGAGCGCAGCTCCTGCCTGGAGGTCTATCGCACAATCTCCCTGCCTATGGGGCGGCAACTGCGTTGCCCTCGACTTACTAAACGCAATAGCCAAATCCCCATACTCAGGGGGAACGTGCAATGCGGGCACCTGGTTTGGACTCTCCACCGAGGTAGCCCCTACGGAAACGCCTAAACATCTACCCACACACTGGGCAGACCACTCCATCAGAGCCCTCTCCTGCCACGAAATAGATGGGTTATGGGTACTCAACCAGGGCATGCCCAGCACCACCGGATACGCAGGAGAGTCAATCAGAAATAGCTGAATCATCTCCTGATGACCCCCCTGCGCACACATCCTAAGTGGCGCAGTGACCTCCCTGATCAAGCCCGCACCCAACGGACGGCTATCTAGGGCATGAACGGGGAAAGGGACATCAACAGGAAGAAGGGGAATCCCTAAAGCTAAACAAAATTTCTTATCAATAAAATTCCCAGCCGCGCCTGAATCTACCAGCGCCTTATGCTGGGAATGAGGTGCTACCTGTGGAAAACTCACAGGCAAACAGAAATGTGCAATAGAGAGCTCTGGGTGAGTGGGGCGCCTACTCACCTGGAAGGAATCCCCAGTGCGGGACCTGTCGTCCTCTCCCCTAGGAGGCCATCCCCAGCACCTAGCCGCGGTGTGTCCTCCCCGACCACAGTTGGTGCAGGGGATGGACCCCCTAGTAAGCCGACCCCTCCTCTCTCTAGCGCCAGCACCCCCGAGCTCCATGGGACACGGCTCGGAGGCGCTGGAGGGTGAAATGGACGGACCCCCCTCGGAACGTCCGCGGGTAGCTAGTAGGTTATCCAGCCTGATGGACATGTCGACCAACTGATCGAACGAGAGGCTGGTGTCCCTACAAGCCAGCTCCCGACGGACGTCCTCTCGTAGACTACACCTGTAGTGATCGACGAGAGCCCGATCATTCCACCCTGCATCTGCCGCTAGAGTACGGAATTCGAGGGCGAACTCTTGCGCACTCCTCCTCCCCTGCCGGAGGAAGACCAGACGCTCCCCCGCCGCTTTCCCCTCCGGGGGATGGTCAAACACCGCCCTGAAGCGGCGGGAGAACTCGTCGTACGTGATGGTGTCCGCGTCGATCTTCCTCCACTCCGCGTTGGCCCATTCCAATGCCTTCCCGGAAAGGCAGGAGATCAGGGCGGACACGCTCTCATGTCCCGAGGGCGCCGGGTGCACGGTGGCCAGGTACAGCTCCACCTGGAGAAGGAATCCCTGACACCCGGCCGCGGTTCCATCGTAGGACCTCGGGAGCGAGAGTCGGACTCCTCGGGGTTCCGGTGCTGGAATGGGCGGACTGGCCGATGGTGCTGGCAGGGAGGGTGGCGGTGGAGGCGTTCCCCAGCCTCGAATGGTGGTGATCACCTCCTGCAGTGCGGTCCCCATCTGCAGGATCTGGTCCCGTTGTTCCCGAACCTGGTCCTCCAGCGTCGTCTGGGCTGCTGCGGCTCCTGCTGATTCCATTTTAAGGTGTGTTATTCTGTCACGCGTGCTGTAGGTGGGTGTAGTGGTGGAATCAAACGCAGGACACCGAAGTATAGTCCAACAGACTTTAGTAACTCTCCAACAAGGAAATTACGAGAACACTTGCCCGTAGGCGAAATAACGCACGAAGGCGAACAAAACAAATGCGCACTACACAGGTGCGTAAACACTCCACGCAGTGGAGGGAAGCTCAACCGAGCGAAATAGCGAACATCAGCCCTACACACGACAGACAAAAATCAATAACACACAACACCTGACAAACACAACGAGAACTAAATAGGACACTAATGACACTAACTGAAAACAGGTGTGACAACAATCAGACAAAAGCAAACGAACATGAAACATACAACGGTGGCAGCTAGTATTCCGGAGACAACGAACGCCGAAGCCTGCCCGAACAAGGGAGAGAGGCAGCCTCGGCCGAAACCGTGACAGTGCATCTGCACGCACAGTGAGGCGAAGACTTTTGGAGGATGGCCTGGTGTCAAGAATGGCAGCGAGGAAGCCACTTCTCTCCAGGAAAAACATCAGGGACAGACTGATATTCTGCAAAAGGTACAGGGATTGGACTGCTGAGGACTGGGGTAAAGTCATTTTCTCTGATGAATCCCCTTTCCGATTGTTTGGGGCATCCGGAAAACACCTTGTCCGGAGAAGACAAGGTGAGCGCTACCATCAGTCCTGTGTCATGCCAACAGTAAAGCATCCTGAGACCATTAATGTGTGGGGTTGCTTCTCAGCCAAGGGAGTGGGATCACTCACAATTTTGCCTAAGAACACAGCCATGAATAAAGAATGGTACCAACACATCCTCCGAGAGCAACTTCTCCCAACCATCCAAGAACAGTTTGGTGACGAACAATGCCTTTTCCAGCATGATGGAACACCTTGCCATAAGGCAAAAGTGATAACTAAGTGGCTCGGGGGAACAAAACATCGACATTTTGGGTCCATGGCCAAGAAACTCCCCAGACCTTAATCCCATTGAGAACTTGTGGTCAATCCTCAAGAGGCGGGTGGACAAACAAAAACCCACAAACTCCAAGCATTGATTATGCAAGAATGGGCTGCCATCAGTCAGGATGTGGCCCAGAAGTTAATTGACAGCATGCCAGGGCGGATTGCAGAGGTCTTGAAAAAGAAGGGTCAACACTGCAAATATTGACTCTTTGCATAAACTTAATGTAATTGTCAATGCTTGTAATTATACGTCAGTATACCATAGTAACATCTGACAAAAATATCTAAAAACACTGAAGCAGCAAACTTTGTGAAGACCAATACTTGTGTCATTCTCAGAACTTTTGACCACGACTGTATGCTGCAGAGCTGTATGCTGCAGGGCTGTATGCTGCAGAGCTGTATGCTGCAGGGCTGTATGCTGCAGGGCTGTATGCTGCAGGGCTGTATGCTGCAGGGCTGTATGCTGCAGAGCTGTATGCTGCAGGGCTGTATGCTGCAGGGCTGTATGCTGCAGAGCTGTATGCTGCAGGGCTGTATGCTGCAGGGCTGTATGCTGCAGGGCTGTATGCTGCAGGGCTGTATGCTGCAGAGCTGTATGCTGCAGAGCTGTCTAATAAAATAATTGTACTACTTCTTCAAAGTAGATAACGCATACCTTCACGAACTGTCTCCGTCCCTCTCTCTCATCTTTGTGTTGTGTACATTCCTCTCTCATGCGGTCTGTGTGTATCTAACCTATAGCAGGCGTAAAAGTGTATCCATCTCTGCCGCAATGGCTTATGGTCATTGTAGTTAATTACCACGTTTCTGCGCTGAACTAGGTTGAATATTTGCTTAATGAAAACTACAACTCCCTTCAGCCCATCTTCCCACATAGTCCTCGAGTTGATTTCTCTCGTGAATGATTTGATTTCTCTCTAGAGAAAAATGGAATTACAATTAATTGAACCGACGTTGGTCAGTTAGTTGTTTAATAACCGAAATGTTGGTGAATTGCTCAGCACTATTGTCCACAGTGTGTGTGTGGTTTTACTGTCCAGGTGGGGACCGAAAGTCCTTACAAAGATTGTAAAACAAGGAACATTCAGACAAGTGGGGACATTTCTCTGATCCCCTCAAGGACAAAGGCTATTTTAGTCTTTGGGGTTAGGTTTAGGGTTAGCGTTACAATTAGGGTTAAGTTTAGGGTTAGGATTTGGGGTTACGGTTAAGGTTAGGCTTAGGTTAAGGGTTAGGTTTAGGGGTTAGGGAAAATAGGATTTTGAATGAGAATCAATTGTTTATCTCTTTCGCTCTCTTTCTTGCTCTCTTTCTGTCTCTCTCTCTCTGTCTCCCTCTCTCTCTCTCTTTCTCTCTCTCTCTCTCTCTCTCTCTCTCTCTCTCTCTCTCTCTCTCTCTCTCTCTCTCTCTCTCTCTCTCTCTCTCTGTCTCCCTGTCCTCTTCTAGGTCATTCCCCAGGAGGAGGACACTAAGATCAGTCTGACATATAAGTACATCATCCATGAGGACCTGCTGCCGGTCATCACCAATAACAACGTTCTCCTGGCCGAGCTGGATACCTACGAATGGGCCCTGAAGAGCTGGTCGCAGTGCTCCAAACCCTGTGGGGGAGGTGTGTGTTGTGGAGCGGTTCTTTAGACCAGATGGATTCTCTCTCTAGGTTCTTTTTTTAGAACGATCTCACCTGCTACAGAAATGTCCCTGCTGGTTCACCTGTCAATCATGGTTGTTTCCTTTTGTGCCTGGCCTGCCAAGTACCCCTGCTGTTTCCCAACCTGGCAACCTGCTGTGAGTTGGTGCAGAGCAGAGCCTAGATGTCCTCAGGGCATGTTGCTCAGGGGTCACTGACACGTTCAGTTATTCAGATGGTTTTTCCTACCCTGTTGCTCTGTCTTATTGTGTGTGTGTGTGTGTGTGTGTGTGTGTGTGTGTGTGTGTGTGTGTGTGTGTGTGTGTGTGCTCTCTCCAGTATTAGTTCATATAGCCACCAGCATTTTCTTTCTGCCAAATGATTTACAGTATAATTGAGAAACGGTTGTGTTTTATCAGCCGCTCCAACAGATTGTCCTTCCTGTCTGGCAGGTATACAGTACACCAAATACGGCTGCAGGAGGAAGAGCGACAGTCGACTGGTGCACCGGAACTTCTGCGAAACCAGCAAGAAGCCCAAACCCATCCGGAAACGGTGCAACGTGAACGAGTGCAGCCAGCCAACGTGAGCTCCTCTCCCCATCACTCTCTCCTCTATCCTTTCTCTCCATGTCTGAACCCATGTGGATAGCAAAGCAACCATTTCATCATCATCATCATCATCATCACTCTAAGAGACACTCCCTCTCAAAGAGGGACTGAAGCTAATGCACTCTGTCTGTCTGACTAACCTAGTTATTCCCAGTAGTGGACAGATTGAATACTGAGATAATAACCTTCTATTCCCAGTAGTGAACAGATTGAATACTGAGATAATAACCTTCTATTCCCAGTAGTGAACAGATTGAATACTGAGATAATAACCTTCTATTCCCAGTAGTGAACAGATTGAATACTGAGATAATAACCTTCTATTCCCAGTAGTGAACAGATTGAATACTGAGATAATAACCTTCTATTCCCAGTAGTGAACAGATTGAATACTGAGATAATAACCTTCTATTCCCAGTAGTGAACAGATTGAATAATGAAATAATTCCCCCCCTCCCTCTCCCCCTCCCTCTCCCTCCCTCCCTCCCTCCCTCCCTCCCTCCCTCCCTCCCTCCCTCCCTCCCTCCCTCCCTCCCCCTTCCCTCCCTCCCCCCCTCTCTCCCTCTCCCTCCCCCCCTCCCTCTCCCCCTCTCCCCCTCCCTACCCCCCTCCCCCTCCCTCCCTCCCTCCCTCCCTCCCCCCTTCCCTCCCTCCCTCCCTCCCTCCCCCCTCCCTCCCCCCTCCCTCCCTCTCTCTCTCCCTCCTCTCCCAGGTGGTTGGTAGAGGAGTGGAGCCCGTGCAGTAAGACGTGTGGGAAGCTTGGCTACCAGTCCAGGGTAGTTCAGTGTATGCAGGCCCTCCACAACGGCACCAATCGGACGGTCCACACTAAGTACTGTACAGAGGACAGGCCTGAGACGAGGAAGGTCTGTAACCCCTCTGCCTGCCCTGCGCAGTGGAGGACAGGGGCCTGGTCACAGGTGGGTCCCAGCATGGAGCTTCGCCACAGAGCATACTCTAGACTAGGGCCTGGTCACAGGGGGGTCCCAGCATGGAGCTCCGCCACAGAGCATACTCTAGACAAGGGCCTGGTCACAGGGGGGTCCCAGCATGGAGCTCCGCCACAGAGCATACTCTAGACAAGGGCCTGGTCACAGGTGGGTCCCATCAAGGGCCTGGTCACAGGGGGGTCCCAGCATGGAGCTCCGCCACAGAGCCTACAGTACAGACAGTGTCCTGGTTATGGAGCTCAGCCACAGAGCATACTCTAGACGGGCCTGTTCTCATGGAGCTCTGTCACACAGCTTACAGTACTACTTATCAGGGTTGGGGGTCAACTCCATTTCAATTCAATCAATGCTGGTAATTGGAAGTTCTGTTATCTAAAATAGAATTTAAGTTTTCTTTGTGAATTGACTGAATTGAATTGGAATGAACCTCAACCCTGGTATGGAACATCCTCCAGTCACCACACACTGAAGGACGTGAAGAGGATGGTTAGCGTATCCGGACCCCTCTAGCAGTCGTATTTTCGAATATAAAACACTTTTTCCTGTGTTGTTTACCAGGTTTCCTGGAAAGGGAAGTTGCTCGATCGATTTGTTTTAGAAATTGTGCTAGCTAACTGTTCTAGGGATTTCAGAGTTGTTTCTAAGAACTGTGAAGAGCCAGCCGCTTTGACACTCGTCTGACCTGTTTCCTCTCTGTGTCTCTCTGTGTGGCCCCCCCCCCCACAGTGTTCAGTAAGGTGTGGAGAGGGGATTCAACAGAGACAGGTTGTGTGTCGAGCCACAGACAACACCATCGGCCAGTGTGAGGGAGACAAGCCTGAAACTGTCCTCATCTGTAAACTGAGCCCGTGTCCAGGTACAGTACACACACACACATGCGCGCACACACACACACACACACACAGATATAAGCCAATGGTGTGTAAGAACTGTTCCCTCCTGCTGTCCCTATAAGTGTCTCAGGACACCTTTGTAGCACTGTGTGTGTGTGTGTGTGTGTGTGTGTGTGTGTGTGTGTGTGTGTGTGTCTATAAATGCTTCTGAACAGTTGGGAAAGTCAATAGAATTCGACCCTCTTCTTCTCCATAATACCTGGGGGGGAATTGGGGGAATTGAGCTTTGTACCCGGTTATGTTTTCTGAGGAGTGACTTCCAGGAGGTGAAACACATTTAGGGACTCCTTTATGAAGTCTTAGAAAGCTATGATTACCTGCCATGTTGGAACACTGCTGTGTTGGGGACACATGGACACATGGACATCAGTAACCAACAATACACATCCTACACACACAGCTCACCATGGGGGAACCACTAGCCAACACTACACAAACCTCACCATGGGGGAACCACTAGCCAACACTATACACCTCACCATGGGGGAACCAGTAGCCAACACTATACACCTCACCATGGGGGAACCAGTAGCCAACACTATACACCTCACCATGGGGGAACCAGTAGCCAACACTACACAAACCTCACCATGGGGGAACCAGTAGCCAACACTATACACCTCACCATGGGGGAACCAGTAGCCAACACTATACACCTCACCATGGGGGGAACCAGTAGCCAACACTATACACCTCACCATGGGGGAACCAGTAGCCAACACTATACACCTCACCATGGGGGAACCAGTAGCCAACACTATACACCTCACCATGGGGGGAACCAGTAGCCAACACTACACACCTCACCATGGGGGAACCAGTAGCCAACACTACACACCTCACCATGGGGGAACCAGTAGCCAACACTACACACCTCACCATGGGGGAACCAGTAGCCAACACTATACACCTCACCATGGGGGGAACCAGTAGCCAACACTATACACCTCACCATGGGGGAACCAGTAGCCAACACTATACACCTCACCATGGGGGGAACCAGTAGCCAACACTATACACCTCACCATGGGGGAACCAGTAGCCAACACTATACACCTCACCATGGGGGAACCAGTAGCCGACACTATACACCTCACCATGGGGGAACCAGTAGCCAACACTATACACCTCACCATGGGGGAACCAGTAGCCAACACTATACACCTCACCATGGGGGAACCAGTAGCCAACACTATACACCTCACCATGGGGGAACCAGTAGCCAACACTATACACCTCACCATGGGGGAACCAGTAGCCAACACTATACACCTCACCATGGGGGGAACCAGTAGCCAACACTATACACCTCACCATGGGGGAACCAGTAGCCAACACTATACACCTCACCATGGGGGAACCAGTAGCCAACACTATACACCTCACCATGGGGGAACCAGTAGCCAACACTATACACCTCACCATGGGGGAACCAGTAGCCAACAATATACACCTCACCATGGGGGAACCAGTAGCCAACACTATACACCTCACCATGGGGGAACCAGTAGCCAACACTATACACCTCACCATGGGGGAACCAGTAGCCAACACTATACACCTCACCATGGGGGAACCAGTAGCCAACACTATACACCTCACCATGGGGGAACCAGTAGCCAACACTATACACCTCACCATGGGGGGAACCAGTAGCCAACAATATACACCTCACCATGGGGGAACCAGTAGCCAACACTATACACCTCACCATGGGGGAACCAGTAGCCAACACTATACACCTCACCATGGGGGGAACCAGTAGCCAACACTATACACCTCACCATGGGGGGAACCAGTAGCCAACACTATACACCTCACCATGGGGGAACCAGTAGCCAACAATATACACCTCACCATGGGGGAACCAGTAGCCAACACTATACACCTCACCATGGGGGGTACCAGTAGCCAACACTATACACCTCACCATGGGGGAACCAGTAGCCAACACTATACACCTCACCATGGGGGAACCAGTAGCCAACACTATACACCTCACCATGGGGGAACCAGTAGCCAACACTATACACCTCACCATGGGGGAACCAGTAGCCAACACTATACACCTCACCATGGGGGAACCAGTAGCCAACACTATACACCTCACCATGGGGGAACCAGTAGCCAACACTATACACCTCACCATGGGGGAACCAGTAGCCAACACTATACACCTCACCATGGGGGAACCAGTAGCCAACACTATACACCTCACCATGGGGGAACCAGTAGCCAACACTATACACCTCACCATGGGGGAACCAGTAGCCAACACTACACACCTCACCATGGGGGAACCAGTAGCCAACACTATACACCTCACCATGGGGGAACCAGTAGCCAACACTATACACCTCACCATGGGGGAACCAGTAGCCTAAATGTCCTATTTTCACCCAAAAAACTCAAGTGTATCTGTCTGTGTGTGTGTCTGTGTGTGTGTCTGTCTCAGTCTGTCTGTGTGTGTGTGTGTGTGTGTGTGTGTGTGTGTGTGTGTGTCTCTGTGTGTGTCTCTGTCGGTGTGTGTGTGTGTGTGTGTGTGTGTGTGTGTGTGTGTGTGTGTGTGTGTGTGTGTGTTTCTGTAGTATTCCAAAGGCGCTCTACAGAGGAGGATGAAAGGGGAGTTGTCCAAACATGAATGGGAGACATTCAGGAGAGGAGAGCAACAGGGGTTCTTAAGAGCTATGATTACCTGGGGAGTTAGGAACAGATGGCGCCTTGTGTTGTTGCTTTGTGTGAGACCATGTTTATGTCACATTAGGACACAGGCTACTGGTTCCCTTGTTGTATTGTTGGTTACTGACGTCCCGGTGCGAAGCGTAGCTGGGTCATGCAGCAAGACAATGATCCAAAACACACCATCAAGTCTACATGAAAATGGCAACAAAAAAAAACAACACATTTGAAGTTTTGGAATGGCCTAGTCAAAGTCCAGACCTAATCCCAATTGAGATGTTGTGGCAGGACTTGAAACAAGCAGTTCATGCTTGAAAACCCATAAACTTTGCTGAGTTAAAGCAGTTCTGCATGCAAAAGTGGGCCAGAATTCCTCCACAGCGATGTGAGAGACTGATCAACAAGTACAGGAAGCATTTGGTTGCAGTCATTGCAGCTAATGGTGACACAACCAGTTATTGAGTGTAAGGGGGCAATTCGTTTTTCACACAGGGGAATGGGTGTTGCATAACTTTGTTAATTAAATAAATAAAATAAGTATCGATTTTTTTGTTATTTGTAAACTCAGGTTCCCTTTATCTAATATGAGGTTTTGGTTGAAGATCTGATAACGTTCAGTATCAAAAATATACAAACACAG
>NW_025536490.1:0-57254 GCF_020615455.1 Coregonus clupeaformis
GACAGACTGATCTGATTGTAATATCTATGGTGTTATTAGGTAAGACAGACTGATCTGATTGTAATATCTATGGTGTTATTAGGTAAGACAGACTGATCTGATTGTAATATCTATGGTGTTATTAGGTAAGACAGACTGATCTGATTGAAATATCTATGGTGTTATTAGGTAAGACAGACTGATCTGATTGAAATATCTATGGTGTTATTAGGTAAGACAGACCGATCTGATTGAAATATCTATGGTGTTATTAGGTAAGACAGACTGATCTGATTGTAATATCTATGGTGTTATTAGGTAAGACAGACTGATCTGATTGAAATATCTATGGTGTTATTAGGTAAGACAGACTGATCTGATTGAAATATCTATGGTGTTATTAGGTAAGACAGACTGATCTGATTGAAATATCTATGGTGTTATTAGGTAAGACAGACTGATCTGATTGAAATATCTATGGTGTTATTAGGTAAGACAGACTGATCTGATTGAAATATATATGGTGTTATTAGGTAAGACAGACTGATCTGATTGAAATATCTATGGTGTTATTAGGTAAGACAGACTGATCTGATTGAAATATATATGGTGTTATTAGGTAAGACAGACTGATCTGATTGAAATATATATGGTACCACATCATATAACCTATATTATTACAACCAACTAATGTCTGATTTCATTTTTATTTATTTAAAAAAAAAAAAAATTGTCGTTTAGCGGACACTCTTATCCAGAGCGACTTACAGTAGTGTGTGAATACATAATTTTTTTTCCCTACTAGTCCCCCGTGGGAATCAAACCCACAACCCTGGCGTTGCAACCGCTGTGCTCTACCAACTGAGCTACACGGGGACTATGATGAAATGATGAAGAGGACAGAATCAAGACAGGGATCATTTGGATCTGGATTAAATGTTCCACTGACTACAGGTTATTTTCATTTAAGCAATCATGCCACGAAGCGGAGCGCCGGGAAACAGCCCTAAAGAGTGTGTTGTTCGTGATCATTTTACGGGTTTGAGTGCCTTATTGCTTTCTGGCATTTCCATGGAAAAAAATCTAACCTAAGCTAAGAGTCTTTGATTTCTAGATAAACAGATGGAAAAGGGGTCTTAGAAAACATCCACCAGAAAAAGTATTGTAAAGTCCCCTGCCAACTAATATCAACACTTACATTTTAGTTTTGGAGAAATTGTTTGCCTTCTGAAAGTTTAAGGTCCTAGTTAGTACCATACAACAAGGAGGTCCTAGCTAAATTGGCCGTAGTGGGAGCAGTCTAATGAGGTCCTAGCTAAATTGGCCTTAGTGGGAGCAGTCTAATGAGGTCCTAGCTAAATTGGCCGTAGTGGGAGCAGTCTAATGAGGTCCTAGCTAAATTGGCCTTAGTGGGAGCAGTCTAATGAGGTCCTAGCTAAATTGGCCGTAGTGGGAGCAGTCTAATGAGGTCCTAGTTAGTACAGGGACATCAACCATTCTAAATTGGCCTTAGTGGGAGTGGTCTAATGAGGTCCTAGTTAGTACAGGGACATCAACCATTCTAAATTGGCCTTAGTGGGAGTGGTCTAATGAGGTCCTAGTTAGTACAGGGACATCAACCATTCTAAATTGGCCTTAGTGGGAGTGGTCTAATGAGGTCCTAGTTAGTACAGGGACATCAACCATTCTAAATTGGCCTTAGTGGGAGTGGTCTAATGAGGTCCTAGTTAGTACAGGGACATCAACCATTCTAAATTGGCCTTAGTGGGAGTGGTCTAATGAGGTCCTAGTTAGTACTGGGACATCAACCATTCTAAATTGGCCTTAGTGGGAGTGGTCTAATGAGGTCCTAGCTAAATTGGCCTTAGTGGGAGTGACCATAGAATTCTATGGGAGTGACCTACTGAGTAAAGTATTTGTCATCATTTAATTTTAGCGAATCAGTATATTTGGCAGCTTCTTCCCATGAATCTCAGCGTGTTACCTAGCAACAAAACACTTCACACTAAAACATATTTGTCCGAATAAGTCAACATAACTCAATAAAATGTGTAATTAATTTTGACGTTTAGTGCTTGAAGGAGCAGTATTTCTGACATTTGATAATATACACATACACTTGTCCAACATTAGACTACATCTCTAAACCAGATACACTTGTCCAACATTAGGGTACATCTCTAAAACAGATACACTTGTCCAACATTAGACTACATCTCTAAACCAGATACACTTGTCCAACATTAGACTACATCTCTAAAAACAGATACACTTGTCCAACATTAGACTACATCTCTAAACCAGATACACTTGTCCAACATTAGGGTACATCTCTAAAACAGATACACTTGTCCAACATTAGACTACATCTCTAAACCAGATACACTTGTCCAACATTAGGGTACATCTCTAAAACAGATACACTTGTCCAACATTAGACTACATCTCTAAACCAGATACACTTGTCCAACATTAGACTACATCTCTAAACCAGATACACTTGTCCAACATTAGGGTACATCTCTAAAACAGATACACTTGTCCAACATTAGACTACATCTCTAAACCAGATACACTTGTCCAACATTAGGGTACATCTCTATGCCTGAGACACTTGTCCAACATTAGGCTACAGTGCATTCGGAAAGTATTCAGACCCTTTCCCTTTTTCCACATTTTGTTACCTTACGTTACAGCCTTATTCTAAAATTGATTAAATTATTTTCCCCCTCATAAGTCTACACACAATACCCCATAATGACAAAGTGAAAACTGTTTTTTAGGCATAGATCTGGGGAAGGGTACCAAAACATTTCTGCAGCATTGAAGGTCCCCAAGAACACAGTGGCCTCCATCATTCTTAAATGGAAGAAGTTTGGAACCACAAAGACTCTTCCTAGATGGTCACAGACATAGCTCAAGAGTTCCTCTATGGAGATGGGAGAACCTTCCAGAAGGACAACCATCTCTGCAGCACTCCACCAATCAGGCTTTTATGGTAGAGTGGCCAGATGGAAGCCACTCCTCAGTGAAAGGCACATAACAGCCCGCTTTGAGTTTTCCAAAAGGCACCTAAAGGACTCTCAGACCATGAGAAACAAGATTCTCTGGTCTGATGAAACCAACATTGAACTATTTGGCCTGAATGCCAAGCGTCAAGTCTGGAAGAAACCTGGCACCATCCCTACGGTGAAGCATGGTGGTGGCACCATCCCTACGGTGAAGCATGGTGGTGGCAGAATCGTGCTGTTGGGACGGGAGTGGCTTCATGAGTAGTCTCTGAAGGTCCTTGAGTGGCCCAGCCAGAGCCCGGAATTGAACCCGATCGAACATCTCTGGAGAGACCTGAAAATAGCTTTGCAGCGAAGCTCCCCATCCAACCTGACAGAGCTTGAGAGGATCTGCAGAGCAGAATGGGAGAAACTCCAACAACAGGTGTGCCAAGCTTGTAGCGTCATACCCAAGAAGACTCAGGGCTGTAATCGCTGCCAAAGGTGCTTCAACAAAGTACTGAGTAAAGGGTCTGAATACCTATGTAAATGTGAATTTTCAGTTTTTATTATAAATAAATTAGCAAAAATGTCTAAAAAACAGTTTTTGCTTTGCCATTATGGGGTATTGTGTGTAGATTGATGGGGGGGGGGGGGTAATAATATAATAATAAGATGCCATTTAGCAGACGCTTTTATCCAAAGCGACTTACAGTCATGTGCGCATACATTTTTACGTATGGGTGGTCCCGGGGATCGAACCCACTACCCTGGCGTTACAAGCGCCATGCTCTACCAATTGAGCTACAGAGGACCACAATTTAATCCGTTTTAGAATAAGGCTGTAACGTAACAAAATGTGGAAAAAGTCAAAGGGTCTGAATACTTTCCGAATGCACTATATTTGGGATGGTATTGAAAATCATACTGTCGGTGTTACAAAATACCTTGGAATACGGTATACCTCATACTGTCGGTGTTACAAAATACCTTGGTATACGGTATACCTCATACTGTCGGTGTTACAAAATACCTTGGTATACGGTATACCTCATACTGTCGGTGTTACAAAATACCTTGGTATACGGTATACCTCATACTGTCGGTGTTACAAAATACCTTGGTATACGGTATACCTCATACTGTCGGTGTTACAAAATACCTTGGTATACGGTATACCTCATACTGTCGGCGTTACAAAATACCTTGGTATACGGTATACCGCCCAAGTCTAGCTGAGATTAAACCTCATCTGAAGACAGTTTGATCATGTGGCGGTTTTATTCACGTCTCTCTGTTTAACCAAATACTCTGTTTGTCTTTGGCAGAAGAGAGACCAGACTCTCACTCTGACGGCAGGAAGAGTGCTTCAGGGGAACCAGACCCAGAGACGCCCAAACCAGCAAGACCACACCACTGCTCCCAGTGCGGAAAGAGTTTTACCCGGTTATGGGACCGGAAAATACATGAGAGAATACACTCTGGAGTGAAGCCTTACCACTGCTCAGACTGTGGAAAGAGATTTACCCAGCTAGGGCACCTGAAAGAACATAAGAGAACACACACTGGTGAGAAGCCCTACCAATGCTCCCAGTGTGGAAAGAGTTTTAACCAGTTAGGGGCCCTGAAAACGCATGAGAGAATACACACAGGAGAAAAGCCCTACCATTGCTCCCAATGTGAAAAGAGATTTACCCAGTTAGGTACCCTGAAAGAGCATGAATTAAAACACACAAAGACACAGGAGGAGAAGACATACCACTGCTCTCATTGTGGAAAGACATTTTCCCGGTCAGAGGACCTGAAATCACATGAGAGAATAGAGAGGCTGTGTTCTGACTTATGTTTTTGACTGAGAATTTGTGTCTTTGTTCATGCTGGATGCTGTTCATCACATTTGGCGCTGGCTGACTGATAATAAAATACCTTCTTTACATCTATATCCATAAAACGGTGAGAACTCATTGTCCTAGGGGGTGTCCCGTTGGGACATAGACAGTTTCTGAAGACAAATGAATAATGTTAGTCAGTCTTTTATAGTTCTTCCAGAGGGGGCGGTAACTGTCAGTCTACTTGACCTCTGATTAGTCAAGCTTCAAGTCAGTCATTCCCACTTCAGTCCAAGTGTGAAAGAAGGTTGGTTGGTTGGTTGCATTTACAAAGGCCCTGATCTTTTTTCCACTAATTGGTCTTATCACAAATCACATCAGATCTTTTCTCAGAGCTGATCTGAGTGGTCAAAAGACCAATTAGAGGAAAACAAGTTTAGAATTGGGCTGCCTGTGTAAACGCAACCCTTGAGTAAGATTCTGTTCATAAATAATTATATCCATAACTGTCTGTACCTTCTTTGTGCAGTCATACAACCTATTTCAATGTTCATGTAATTTCCTTGTGGTTCCATAGGTACCACATTGTACATGGTAATAACATATTTATCATTGCTGGGAAGTATTTGAAATTCATTACCCAGAGCATAGTGAAAGGCATAATTACACAATCATTAATTTGTTACATTCGATTTCAGAAATACTCTGTCACTGTGTGTCCTTTGGGAAAATATGATTCATCAGATTATCTGCAACATCTCTTTGTTGTGCAAACGTTTAAGATAAACATTTTAAAATGTGTGTTTTGTTTTGATTATGAACATTGATTGGATACAAGTATAAATTATCACCTTAATAGCGCAGCACACATGATCACACTCCCGAAGTGTCTTATCACTGTAAAGCTAGTGGGACACTTCAGGCTGAAGAGTGAGTTTCACACATTCCCATGTGCGCCATATAGCAAAGAACATGTATTGGAAATGTATATAAGTTGTTTGGTTGATTTATGATTAGAGGGAAATAAATATATAGAATTATATAGAGATGCGTATGGAAACTGTATGGAAATGATTTTATGGTTATGGTGACACCTAGTGGACACCTGTGGTTTTACCTTTATAATAGCCGTAGACTTGTACTGAACAAAAATATAAATATAAGTGTTGGTCCCATGTTTCATGAGCTGAAATAATAGATCCAAAAATGTTCCATACGCATAAAAAGCTTATTTCTCTCCGATTTTGTGCACAAATCTGTTTACATCCCTGTTAGTGAGTATTTCTCCTTTGCTAAAATAATCCATCCACCTGACAGGTGTGGCATATCAAGAAGTTGATTAAACAGCATGATCATTACACAGGTGCACCTTGTGCTGGGGATAATAAAAGGCCACTCTAAAATGTGCAGTTTTGTCACACAACACAATTGGCATGCTGACTGCAGTAATGTCCACCAGAGCTGTTTCCAGATAATGTAATGTTTTATTTCTCTACCATAAGCCACTTCCAATGTTGTTTTAGAGAATTTGTCAGTACGTCCACCCGGCCAAACAACCGCACACCACACCAGCCCAGGACCTCCACATCCGGCTTCTTCACCTGCGGGATCGTCTGAGACCAGCCACCCGGACAGCTGATGAAACTGAGGAGTATTTCTGTCTGTAATAAAGCCCTTTTGTGGGGAAAAACTAATTCTGATTGGCTGGGCCTGGCTTCCCAGTGGGTGGGCCTATGCCCTCTCAGCCCCACCCATAGCTGCGCCCCTGCCCAGTCATGTGAAATCCATAGATTAGGCCCTAATGAATTTATTTCAACTGACTGAGTTCCTTATCTGCTCTGAAACTGTAACTCAGTAAAATAGTTGAAATTGTTGCATGTTGCATTTATATTATTGTTCATTATAGATGGACATAAATATAAATGTAACAATTTCAACTATTTTACTGAGTTACAGTTCAGATAAGAAGGAACTCAGTCAGAATGGGGAAAGTCCTCAATGGCAATGGCGCTGCCCATGCTAAAACAGACCAATGGCGCTGCCCATGCTAAAACAGACCAATGGTGCTGCCCATGCTAAAACAGACCAATGGTGCTGCCCATGCTAAAACAGACCAATGGTGCTGCCCCATGCTAAAACAGACCAATGGTGCTGCCCATGCTAAAACAGACCAATGGCGCTGCCCATGCTAAAACAGACCAATGGTGCTGCCCCATGCTAAAACAGACAATGGTGCTGCCCCATGCTAAAACAGACCAATGGTGCTGCCTATGCTAAAACAGACCAATGGCGCTGCCCATGCTAAAACAGACCAATGGTGCTGCCCCATGCTAAAACAGACCAATGGTGCTGCCCATGCTAAAACAGACCAATGGCGCTGCCCATGCTAAAACAGACCAATGGTGCTGCCCCATGCTAAAACAGACCAATGGTGCTGCCCATGCTAAAACAGACCAATGGTGCTGCCCCATGCTAAAACAGAACAATGGTGCTGCCCCATGCTAAAACAGACCAATGGCGCTGCCCATGCTAAAACAGACCAATGGTGCTGCCCCATGCTAAAACAGACCAATGGTGCTGCCCCATGCTAAAACAGACCAATGGCGCTGCCCCATGCTAAAACAGACAATGGCGCTGCCCCATGCTAAAACAGACAATGGTGCTGCCCCATGCTAAAACAGACCAATGGTGCTGCCCCATGCTAAAACAGACAATGGTGCTGCCCCATGCTAAAACAGACAATGGCGCTGCCCCATGCTAAAACAGACAATGGCGCTGCCCATGCTAAAACAGACAATGGCGCTGCCCATGCTAAAACAGACCAATGGCGCTGCCCATGCTAAAACAGACAATGGCGCTGCCCCATGCTAAAACAGACAATGGCGCTGCCCCATGCTAAAACAGACAATGGCGCTGCCCATGCTAAAACAGACAATGGCGCTGCCCATGCTAAAACAGACAATGGCGCTGCCCCATGCTAAAACAGACAATGGCGCTGCCCCATGCTAAAACAGACAATGGCGCTGCCCATGCTAAAACAGACAATGGCGCTGCCCCATGCTAAAACAGACAATGGCGCTGCCCATGCTAAAACAGACAATGGCGCTGCCCCATGCTAAAACAGACAATGGCGCTGCCCATGCTAAAACAGACAATGGCGCTACCCCATGCTAAAACAGACAATGGCGCTGCCCATGCTAAAACAGACAATGGCGCTGCCCATGCTAAAACAGACAATGGCGCTGCCCCATGCTAAAACAGACAATGGCGCTGCCCCATGCTAAAACAGACAATGGCGCTGCCCCATGCTAAAACAGACAATGGCGCTGCCCATGCTAAAACAGACAATGGCGCTGCCCATGCTAAGACAGACAATGGCGCTGCCCCATGCTAAAACAGACAATGGCGCTGCCCATGCTAAAACAGACAATGGCGCTGCCCCATGCTAAAACAGACAATGGCGCTGCCCATGCTAAAACAGACAATGGCGCTGCCCCATGCTAAAACAGACAATGGCGCTGCCCCATGCTAAAACAGACAATGGCGCTGCCCATGCTAAAACAGACAATGGTGCTGCCCCATGCTAAAACAGACAATGGCGCTGCCCCATGCTAAAACAGACAATGGCGCTGCCCATGCTAAAACAGACAATGGCGCTGCCCATGCTAAAACAGACAATGGCGCTGCCCCATGCTAAAACAGACAATGGCGCTGCCCATGCTAAAACAGACAATGGCGCTGCCCCATGCTAAAACAGACAATGGCGCTGCCCCATGCTAAAACAGACAATGGCGCTGCCCCATGCTAAAACAGACAATGGCGCTGCCCATGCTAAAACAGACAATGGCGCTGCCCCATGCTAAAACAGACAATGGCGCTGCCCATGCTAAACAGACAATGGCGCTGCCCATGCTAAAACAGACAATGGCGCTGCCCCATGCTAAAACAGACAATGGCGCTGCCCCATGCTAAAACAGACAATGGCGCTGCCCATGCTAAAACAGACAATGGCGCTGCCCATGCTAAAACAGACAATGGCGCTGCCCCATGCTAAAACAGACAATGGACGCTGCCCATGCTAAAACAGACAATGGCGCTGCCCCATGCTAAAACAGACAATGGCGCTGCCCATGCTAAAACAGACAATGGCGCTGCCCCATGCTAAAACAGACAATGGCGCTGCCCCATGCTAAAACAGACAATGGCGCTGCCCCATGCTAAAACAGACAATGGCGCTGCCCCATGCTAAAACAGACAATGGCGCTGCCCCATGCTAAAACAGACAATGGCGCTGCCCATGCTAAAACAGACAATGGCGCTGCCCATGCTAAAACAGACAATGGCGCTGTCCCATGCTAAAACAGACAATGGCGCTGCCCATGCTAAAACAGACAATGGCGCTGCCCCATGCTAAAACAGACAATGGCGCTGCCCCATGCTAAAACAGACAATGGCGCTGCCCCAGTGCTAAAACAGACAATGGCGCTGCCCCATGCTAAAACAGACAATGGCGCTGCCCCATGCTAAAACAGACAATGGCGCTTGCCCCATGCTAAAACAGACAATGGCGCTGCCCCATGCTAAAACAGACAATGGCGCTGCCCCATGCTAAAACAGACAATGGCGCTGCCCCATGCTAAAACAGACAATGGCGCTGCCCCATGCTAAAACAGACAATGGCGCTGCCCCATGCTAAAACAGACAATGGCGCTGCCCCATGCTAAAACAGACAATGGCGCTGCCCATGCTAAAACAGACAATGGCGCTGCCCCATGCTAAAACAGACAATGGCGCTGCCCCATGCTAAAACAGACAATGGCGCTGCCCCATGCTAAAACAGACAATGGCGCTGCCCCATGCTAAAACAGACAATGGCGCTGCCCATGCTAAAACAGACAATGGCGCTGCCCATGCTAAAACAGACAATGGCGCTGCCCCATGCTAAAACAGACAATGGCGCTGCCCCATGCTAAAACAGACAATGGCGCTGCCCCATGCTAAAACAGACAATGGCGCTGCCCCATGCTAAAACAGACAATGGCGCTGCCCATGCTAAAACAGACAATGGCGCTGCCCCATGCTAAAACAGACAATGGCGCTGCCCCATGCTAAAACAGACAATGGCGCTGCCCCATGCTAAAGAAACAGACAATGGCGCTGCCCATGCTAAAACAGACAATGGCGCTGCCCCATGCTAAAACAGACAATGGCGCTGCCCCATGCTAAAACAGACAATGGCGCTGCCCCATGCTAAAACAGACAATGGCGCTGCCCCATGCTAAAACAGACAATGGCGCTGCCCCATGCTAAAACAGACAATGGCGCTGCCCATGCTAAAACAGACAATGGCGCTGCCCATGCTAAAACAGACAATGGCGCTGCCCCATGCTAAAACAGACAATGGCGCTGCCCCATGCTAAAACAGACAATGGCGCTGCCCCATGCTAAAACAGACAATGGCGCTGCCCATGCTAAAACAGACAATGGCGCTGCCCATGCTAAAACAGACAATGGCGCTGCCCCATGCTAAAACAGACAATGACGCTGCCCATGCTAAAACAGACAATGGCGCTGCCCCATGCTAAAACAGACAATGGCGCTGCCCCATGCTAAAACAGACAATGGCGCTGCCCATGCTAAAACAGACAATGGCGCTGCCCCATGCTAAAACAGACAATGGCGCTGCCCATGCTAAAACAGACAATGGCGCTGCCCCATGCTAAAACAGACAATGGCGCTGCCCCATGCTAAAACAGACAATGGCGCTGCCCATGCTAAAACAGACAATGGCGCTGCCCCATGCTAAAACAGACAATGGCGCTGCCCATGCTAAAACAGACAATGGCGCTGTCCCATGCTAAAACAGACAATGGCGCTGCCCATGCTAAAACAGACAATGGCGCTGCCCATGCTAAAACAGACAATGGCGCTGCCCCATGCTAAAACAGACAATGGCGCTGCCCCATGCTAAAACAGACAATGGCGCTGCCCCATGCTAAAACAGACAATGGCGCTGCCCCATGCTAAAACAGACAATGGCGCTGCCCCATGCTAAAACAGACAATGGCGCTGCCCCATGCTAAAACAGACAATGGCGCTGCCCCATGCTAAAACAGACAATGGCGCTGCCCATGCTAAAACAGACAATGGCGCTGCCCCATGCTAAAACAGACAATGGCGCTGCCCCATGCTAAAACAGACAATGGCGCTGCCCATGCTAAAACAGACAATGGCGCTGCCCATGCTAAAACAGACAATGGCGCTGCCCATGCTAAAACAGACAATGGCGCTGCCCCATGCTAAAACAGACAATGGCGCTGCCCCATGCTAAAACAGACAATGGCGCTGCCCCATGCTAAAACAGACAATGGCGCTGCCCCATGCTAAAACAGACAATGGCGCTGCCCATGCTAAAACAGACAATGGCGCTGCCCCATGCTAAAACAGACAATGGCGCTGCCCATGCTAAAACAGACAATGGCGCTGCCCCATGCTAAAACAGACAATGGCGCTGCCCCATGCTAAAACAGACAATGGCGCTGCCCATGCTAAAACAGACAATGGCGCTGCCCCATGCTAAAACAGACAATGGCGCTGCCCCATGCTAAAACAGACAATGGCGCTGCCCATGCTAAAACAGACAATGGCGCTGCCCCATGCTAAAACAGACAATGGCGCTGCCCATGCTAAAACAGACAATGGCGCTGCCCCATACTAAAACAGACAATGGCGCTGCCCCATGCTAAAACAGACAATGGCGCTGCCCATGCTAAAACAGACAATGGCGCTGCCCCATGCTAAAACAGACAATGGCGCTGCCCCATGCTAAAACAGACAATGGCGCTGCCCCATGCTAAAACAGACAATGGCGCTGCCCCATGCTAAAACAGACAATGGCGCTGCCCCATGCTAAAACAGACAATGGCGCTGCCCATGCTAAAACAGACAATGGCGCTGCCCCATGCTAAAACAGACAATGGCGCTGCCCCATGCTAAAACAGACTTTTGGCCACTAGAGTGTCTCTCTATGAGAATAGCACAGAGGGTTGTGGGTAAGATTGCGTCAGTAGCACTAATTAGGACGGGATTGGAGCAACAACAACCTCTCGTTTTATCATTGGAAAAGTGTATGGAACTAAACCTGTATTTGTCTTCTTAGAATTTAGGAAGGAACCTTTAGCCAATACTTTGATTATGAACTTTGATTGATTTGATACAAGTATAAACCCTTCAATGTTGTTCATGATATGATTAGGATATTTTCAAAATGTAAAATGAATAAACAGCTGAATAGAATTTGCATTTGTTGATTCTAACCTTCAAACCTCTTGAATTTGATTTAATATGATATGGATATTGCAAAATTAATTGGATTTGATATATGATTTGGATATTGCAGAATTAATTGAATTTTATATATTATTTGGATTTTGCTAAATTAATTGGATTTTATATATGATTTGGATTTAGCTACATTTATTGGATTTGATATATTATTTGGATTTTGCCAAATGTATTGGATTTGATATATGATTTGGATTTAGCTACATTTATTGGATTTGATATATTATTTGGATTTTGCCAAATGTATTGGATTTGATATATGATTTGGATTTTGCTAAATGTTACTTATTAAATAGATTAATAGAATGAGAATTTCTTGATTCTAACCTTGAGAAGTCTTGAATTTAGTTGTTGTTTCAATTACTTTGTGTAGTAGTCGTCAAGCTAAAGGTGTATGAAAATGTGATGACTTTGTTCTGATAAAAACATTGATAAATTGTGGATATTAAAAACATTCACTACCTCATGAATGTTCCCATCAGTATTATTCCACCACGTCAGAGAAAACAGGTGCTGATTGTAAAATGGATTTGATTAATGCAACATAATTTTATCTGAGTGAATAGAAAATGAATTTATAAGAAATTGCCTTAAAGTATGTTTTAAATTATCACTCGTAAAAAATCTGAACTAATCATTCAACACATAGTTTCCTTTGTATGTCTTTATATAAAATATTATTTAATTAATAAAATGAAAATAAACATTTTCCTCAGCTGCGTTACCAACTCCAGTTAGCAGATGGCGATGTCCGACTTTAATGAGCTGTTGCTAATGTGACGTATAATCTAGTGGACGGGACGCTTCTTCAACAACATGGCTACTGATTCAACCATTTCCGTAGCTTGCTAGCCTGCATAAAACCGAAATATTAAAGCGCTTTAGACGTTTCTGTGAGTTTAAAACACATTTATGTCGTATCTAGTTACCCTTAATTTCCATATTTATGTTTTTGTTAGTCAGCTACATGGGGTGGTTAAATTAGCAGTAGCCTAGAAGCTAATGAATGATAGCTAGCTAACGTTACCTCGCTAACATCCCCGACCATGAGTTCACCATGCTACTCCCCACCTGCTAAAGAAGAGGAGGTCTGCTGGACGGAGAAAGAAGAGGAGGGTGTCAAAGTTAAAAAAGAAGTAGAGGGTGAAGCTGTTACAGTGAAAGAAGAAGAGAAGGAAGCTTTCAGAGTGAAAGAAGAAGAGGATGTTACAGTGACAGAAGAGAAAGAAGCTTTCAGAGTGAAAGAAGAAGAGAAAGACGTTATGGTGACAGAAGAGGAAGAAGCTTTCAGAGTGAAAGAAGAAGAGGAAGAAGCTTTCGGAGTGAAAGAGGAGGTGGATGTTACTGTGAAAGAAGAGAAACAAGACGGTGCCGTTTTGGGAGTGAAAGAGGAGGATATGACTGTTACAGTGAAAGAAGAAGACATTTTCACAGTGAAAGAGGAGGAATACGTTTTTGGAGTGAAGGAAGAGGGGGAGATTACTGTCACATGGGAGGAGGAGGAGATTGGAGATCTAATTAACACCAGTGAGTACCGTCTTAAAAACAGGGGCAAAAACTCAGCAGTTGTTAAACTATTGTGTGGTTTTAAAGGGGCATTCTACTGAAGTTATATACTTGAATATGTTGTGCTGTACTGTAGAAATGGTTAAAGCCACACTGAAAGATACTGTACACCATCAAACAGTGGGCCGTTAACAATGGGTCAATGCATCCAATGACATTGATCAACAGTGGGCCGTTAACAATGGGTCAATGCATCCAATGACATTAATCAAGATACTGTAGTCCTCAATATCTATTATTATAGTGCTCTGATCAGCCTAAAAATGACATTCCATGAAAGCAAGATTAGATTTGAAGCTCTACATTAATATTATTATTATTATTATTATTATTATTATTATTATAATAGCGGCCACCAAGTATTTCTTTACATTTCTGGATCAAACCTCAGAGGAAGACAGTTTTATCATGTGCTGGTTTCATTCAGGTCTCTGATTAGTAATTAATTAAATACTATTTTTTGTCTTTAGCAGGAGAGAGACCAGACACTCACTCTGACAGCAGGAAAAGTCCTTCAGGGGAACCAGACCCAGAGACGTCCAAACCAGCGAGACGACACCACTGCTCCCAGTGTGGAAAGAGTTTTACTAAGTTACGGAATCTAAAAGAGCATGAGAGGACACACACGGGAGAAAAGCCTTACCAATGTTCCCAATGTGGAAAGAGTTTTACCGTGTTAACTAACCTGAAAAGGCATGAGAGAATACACACTGGAGAAAAGCCTTACCAATGTTCCCAATGTGGAAAGAGTTTTACCGTGTTAACTAACCTGCAAAGACACGAGAGAGTACACACAGGAGAAAAGCCTTACCAATGTTCTCAGTGTGGCAAGAGTTTTACCCAGTTAAGGTCCCTGAAAAGGCATGAGAGAATACACTCTGGAGAGAAGCCTTATCACTGTTCCCACTGTGGAAGGAGTTTTAGGTGGTCAGCAAACATGAAGGAGCATAAGAGGACACACACAGGAGAAAAGCCTTTCCAATGCTCCCATTGTGGAAAGAGTTTTACCCATCTAGTGAGCCTGAAAAGACATGAGAGAATGCACACAGGAGAAAAGCCCTACCAATGCTCCCACTGTGGAATGAGTTTTACCCAATCAGCGAAACTGAAAAGACATACGAGAATGCACACAGGAGAGAAGCCTTTCCAATGCTCCCACTGTGGAAAGAGTTTTACCCAATCAGGCCTGAAAAAACATGAGATAAAGAAGAAGCTATGTTCTTGACTGAGAATGTGTTTTTGTTAATGACACATGAAATCAACTTCGATAAAACCTAATAAAAATGTATTTGTATGTTTGTTTTTTTACAAATCTCAAGATTTTGAATTGAAAACAGGAGTACCTCAGTTTTTATTTATACGTTCTCTGTGATTAAATGGTCCTTTTCAAACTCTGTCTCTGTCTGTCTGTTTATCTGTGTGTGTGTGTGTCCTTCCTGGAGCACTGCAGATAATCAGGTGTTTGAATGCATTTGCTGTTATACTATTTATTTAGTCTCCCTATTTTGGCGTCATTCCGGTTATACAGCGGAAAGGTTCCTCTAGTTCCAACCTCCGAACAGTGAAGTGTAGCTTCATATAAATATGGATGAATTGAGCGTTGAGCACTCCTCTCGTTCCTGCGGTCCTCCTCCTCTTCCTCCTCCTCCTCCTCTCATTCCTGCGGTCTCTGGCACAGCCCACAGTATCCGCGACAAGTGGCGAGTTGTAAACGACCAACCCCCGGACATGCCAGCAAGTTCGCAGCACTTTGGTGGCAGTCAGAGTAGCTTTGCTAATCGCTACAGATCACATATCTCTTTTCTTGCTCACCGTTTCACCATCAGCCCATCCAGCATTGCAGACAGAAGTAAACCACAGTAGCAACAGGTTATAAACAGGAAGTAATGAGCACACGTGGAACATGCCCTAGATGTTAATGAGCACACGTGGAACATGCCCTAGTTAGACATGTAGTCAAGTATAACTTTGCACATCAGTTTATCGTGGAAAGATTTACAGTGCTGTGAAAAAGTATTTGCCCCCTTCAAAATTCTCTACTTTTTGCATATTTTTGATACTGAATGTTATCAGATCTTCAACCTGAACCTAATATTAGATAAAGGGAACCTGAATGAAATAACACAACAATTACATACTTATTTCATAAACAAAGTTATGCAACACCCAATGCTCGTGTGAAAAAGTAATTGCCCCCTTACACTCAATAACTGGTTGTGCCACCTTTAGCTGCAATGACTTCAACTAAACGCTTCCTGTAGTTGTTGATCAGTCTCTCACGTCGCTGTGAAGGATTTTTGGCCCACTCTTCCATGCAGAACTGCTGTAACTTAGCAACATTTGTGGGTTTTCAAGCATGACCTGCTCGTTTCAAGTCCTGCCACAATATCTCAATTGGGATTAGGTCTGGACTTTGTCTAGGCCATTCCAAAACTTCAAATGTGTTGCTTTTTAGCCATTTTCATGTAGACTTGATTGTGTGTTTTGGATCATTGTCTTGCTGCATGACCCAGCTGCGCTTCAGCTCACAGATGGATGGCCTGACATTTTCCTGTAGAATTCTCTGATACAGAGCAAAATTTATGGTTCCTTCTATTAAGGCAAGTCATCCAGGTCCTGAGGCAGCAAAGCGTCCCCAAACCATCACATTACCAACACCACGCTTGACCGTTGGTATGAGGTTCTTACTGTAGAATGCAGTGTTTGGCTTTCACCAGGCATAATGGGACCCATCTTATCCAGAAAGTTATACTTTTGACACATCTGTCCATAGAACATTCTTCCATTAGAGATCTTAGAGCCATCTTTTATTGTATTCTGCTTATCATAAATGTGTTCTTTAGTTTGCTTATCACTGAACACACAAGTTGATAAAGAAAATTGCATTAATTGACATACGAACGTTGTGTGAAGTTTCAAATGCATCCTGTCATTGGCCCACAAAATATTGAGTGTTTATTTGTATAACAGCAATTTGGATTGAGAGGTGCAACTTCCAGAATAAGCTGGGCCGTGGCTTTACTGCCGCCCACCTCCTATTAGAGGGACAAGGCGACCTCCAGAATAAGCTGGGCCGTGGCTTTACTGCCGCCCACCTCCTATTAGAGGGACAAGGCGACCTCCAGAATAAGCTGGGCCGTGGCTTTACTGCCGCCCACCTCCTATTAGAGGGACAAGGCGACCTCCAGAATAAGCTGGGCCGTGGCTTTACTGCCGCCCACCTCCTATTAGAGAGACAAGGCGACCTCCAGAATAAGCTGGGCCGTGGCTTTACTGCCGCCCACCTCCTATTAGAGGGACAAGGCGACCTCCAGAATAAGCTGGGCCGTGGCTTTACTGCCGCCCACCTCCTATTAGAGGGACAAGGCGACCTCCAGAATAAGCTGGCCCGTGGCTTTATCAATCAATTTCAATCAATTTTATTTTATATAGCCCTTCTTACATCAGCTAATATCTCGAAGTGCTGTACAGAAACCCAGCCTAAAACCCCAAACAGCTAGTAATGCAGGTGTAAAAGCACGGTGGCTAGGAAAAACTCCCTAGAAAGGCGAAAACCTAGGAAGAAACCTAGAGAGGAACCAGGCTATGAGGGGTGGCCAGTCCTCTTCTGGCTGTGCATGGTTTAGTATTTATTATTTCCTCTTAATTATATTGGAGTCATTGTATATGAGATTTATTTAGTAATTCTATGATCCATGCTATTTAAAAGACAATTGTTCCTTGATATGCATCATTGTAGCAAGTCTTACTGCCGCCCACCTCCTATTAGAGGGACAAGGCGACCTCCAGAATAAGCTGGGCCGTGGCTTTACTGCCGCCCACCTCCTATTGGAGGGACAAGGCGACCTCCAGAATAAGCTGGGCCGTGGCTTTACTGCCGCCCACCTCCTATTGGAGGGACAAGGCGACCTCCAGAGTATTTTCCAAACAGAGGATGGGAGTGGTCTAAAGCAGAAACGTGAAATGAAGATATGATAAATACAACAGCTACAACATACATGTAATGGGTAGAATAATGGAAGAGGGTCACAGAATACAATACTATGAATGGATGACAATGAATGATACTAGAGAAGAGGGTCACTGAATACAATACTATGAATGGATGACAATGAATAGGACAATAGCAGTAGGCAGTAACAATAACAAAGGACTGTATGAATACACTGCAACAGTGAACGGCAGGCTATTAGTACATAGTAACAGGCAATAACAAAGGACTGTATGAATACACTGCAACAGTGAATGGCAGGCTATTAGTACATAGTAACAGGCAATAACAAAGGACTGTATGAATACACTGCAACAGTGAACGGCAGGCTATTAATACATAGTAACAGGCAATAACAAAGGACTGTATGAATACACTGCAACAGTGAACGGCAGGCTATTAGTACATAGTAACAGGCAATAACAAAGGACTGTATGAATACACTGCAACAGTGAACGGCAGGCTATTAGTACATAGTAACAGGCAATAACAAAGGACTGTATGAATACACTGCAACAGTGAACGGCAGGCTATTAGTACATAGTAACAGGCAATAACAAAGGACTGTATGAATACACTGCAACAGTGAACGGCAGGCTATTAGTACATAGTTACAGGCAATAACAAAGGACTGTCTGAATACACTGCAACAGTGAATGGCAGGCTATTAGTACATAGTAACAGGCAATAACAAAGGACTGTATGAATACACTGCAACAGTGAACGGCAGGCTATTAGTACATAGTTACAGGCAATAACAAAGGACTGTATGAATACACTGCAACAGTGAACGGCAGGCTATTAGTACATAGTAACAGGCAATAACAAAGGACTGTATGAATACACTGCAACAGTGAACGGCAGGCTATTAGTACATAGTAACAGGCAATAACAAAGGACTGTATGAATACACTGCAACAGTGAACGGCAGGCTATTAGTACATAGTAACAGGCAATAACAAAGGACTGTCTGAATACACTGCAACAGTGAACGGCAGGCTATTAGTACATAGTAACAGGCAATAACAAAGGACTGTCTGAATACACTGCAACAGTGAATGGCAGGCTATTAGTACATAGTAACAGGCAATAACAAAGGACTGTCTGAATACACTGCAACAGTGAACGGCAGGCTATTAGTACATAGTAACAGGCAATAACAAAGGACTGTATGAATACACTGCAATAGTGAACGGCATGCTATTAGTACATAGTAACAGGCAATAACAAAGGACTGTATGAATACACTGCAACAGTGAACGGCAGGCTATTAGTACATAGTAACAGGCAATAACAAAGGACTGTATGAATACACTGCAACAGTGAATGGCAGGCTATTAGTACATAGTAACAGGCAATAACAAAGGACTGTATGAATACACTGCAACAGTGAACGGCAGGCTATTAGTACATAGTAACAGGCAATAACAAAGGACTGTATGAATACACTGCAACAGTGAACGGCAGGCTATTAGTACATAGTTACAGGCAATAACAAAGGACTGTATGAATACACTGCAACAGTGAATGGCAGGCTATTAGTACATAGTAACAGGCAATAACAAAGGACTGTATGAATACACTGCAACAGTGAACGGCAGGCTATTAGTACATAGTTACAGGCAATAACAAAGGACTGTATGAATACACTGCAACAGTGAACGGCAGGCTATTAGTACATAGTAACAGGCAATAACAAAGGACTGTCTGAATACACTGCAACAGTGAACGGCAGGCTATTAGTACATAGTAACAGGCAATAACAAATGACTGTCTGAATACACTGCAACAGTGAATGGCAGGCTATTAGTACATAGTAACAGGCAATAACAAAGGACTGTCTGAATACACTGCAACAGTGAACGGCAGGCTATTAGTACATAGTAACAGGCAATAACAAAGGACTGTATGAATACACTGCAATAGTGAACGGCATGCTATTAGTACATAGTAACAGGCAATAACAAAGGACTGTCTGAATACACTGCAACAGTGAACGGCAGGCTATTAGTACATAGTAACAGGCAATAACAAAGGACTGTATGAATACACTGCAACAGTGAACGGCAGGCTATTAGTACATAGTAACAGGGAAAAACAAAGGACTGTATGAAATGGATAACAAATAGATAATAGGAAATAATGGCTAGTTGTTGCAGGCAATAATATCATTAATAACCCAGTAGTCATGAGATGGGGAAACTGGACAGAGTCTTGTCCATCAGTCGCTGTGGATGGAGTGGAACATTAAATATAGAGTCCTGGACAGAGTCTTGTCCATCAGTCGCTGTGGATGGAGCGGAACATTAAATATAGAGTCCTGGACAGAGTCTTGTCCATCAGTCGCTGTGGATGGAGTGGAACATTAAATATAGAGTCCTGGACAGAGTCTTCTCCATCAGTCGCTGTGGATGGAGTGGAACATTAAATATAGAGTCCTGGACAGAGTCTTGTCCATCAGTCGCTGTGGATGGAGCGGAACATTAAATATAGAGTCCTGGACAGAGTCTTGTCCATCAGTCGCTGTGGATGGAGTGGAACATTAAATATAGAGTCCTGGACAGAGTCTTGTCCATCAGTCGCTGTGGATGGAGCGGAACATTAAATATAGAGTCCTGGACAGAGTCTTCTCCATCAGTAGCTGTGGATGGAGTGGAACATTAAATATAGAGTCCTGGACAGAGTCTTGTCCATCAGTCGCTGTGGATGGAGTGGAACAGAGACACAGCTCCTTGATATGTTGCCTTAGATCCTCTTCAGCTGTGATGAAGATGAATTTGGGTCATTCCATATGATTTCAATCACTTTCTGACTGTTTAAAAACAGGCATAGTGGTCTTAGCATGTTACTCACGCTAGGTGTTGGTGTAAGTATAAGGCTCTGTCGTGGCCGGCCGCGACCGGGAGACCCATGGGGCGGCGCACAATTGGCCCAGCGTCGTCCAGGGTAGGGGAGGGAATGGCCGGCAAGGATGTAGCTCAGTTGGTAGAGCAGAGTCTTGTCCATCAGCTCCTTGATATGTTGCCTTAGATCCTCTTCAGGAGTGATATAATAGTTTTATGTACAATAGACTTGGGTTTCAGCTGGTCTTTGTCGTAGTGATAAACTTGGCCTCAGGTTATTGAGGGATCTAGTCTGGATTAAACCTCCATGGGAAGACATTGTTATCATGTGGAGGTTTCATTTCAAGGTCGTATTCATTAGTTGCCCACTGTAGAATTTTTTTTTTGCAACTCAATATACGAAAACAAGCGTTTCTTATTAGACAAGATCAAGTAGTCCCTCCCCATTTCGTCCTGATTGCTTCCATGTAGTTTATATGACCCTGGTCTCTCTGTTTAATTCAATTCTCTGTTTTTATTTGGCAGGAGAGAGACTCATTCTGACAGTGGGACGAGTCCCTCAGAGGAACCAGACCCAGAGACGTTCAAACCAGCAAGACCCTACTCTTAGTGTGGAAAGCGTTTTACCCAATCAGGGTAACTGAAATCACATGAGAGTACACACACACACACACAGGAGAAGAGCCTTACCATTGCTCCTAGTGTGGAAAGAATTTCTCCAAGTCAAGTAACCTGAAAAAACAAGAGAGAATACACTCAGGAGAGAAGCCTTTTCCACTGTTCTCATTGTGAAGAGTTTTAAGAAGTTAAGGGAAACTGAAAAGGCAAAGAGCTCTCAGAATGCAGAGGGTAGCCTACATGATGAGATTATGGATCATTTTTTATTTGTCAATTGGCAGCCGATCACCATGTCACCAGTATACTAAATCAAGACCCTCGATATTTATTTGAAAGGAGCATCAAGCTCATCACCTTGCACTTTCACCACCCTGTGAAGTTCGTAACTTACACTACATGACCAAAAGTATGTTGACACATACACGCTCATCGAACATCTCATTCCAAAATCATGGGCATTAATATGGAGTTGGTCCCCCCCCCTTTGCTGCTATAACAGCCTCCACTCCTCTAGGAAGGCTTTCCACTAGAGGTTGGAACATTGATGTTGAAACACCATCTTGTGACTCTTCTAGGAGATTCTCCAATGTGAAGTTGTCAGTAGTACGCGTGGTGGTCAGACAGGCTCATACACTACATTGCCAAAAGTATGTGGACACATGCTCGTCGAACATCTCTTTCCAAAATCATGGGCGTTAATATGGAGTTGGTCCCCCCCTTTGCTGCTATAACAGCCTCCACTCTTCTGGGAAGGTTGGAACATTGCCTCGAGCATTAGTGAGGCAGTGATGTTGGGCGATTAGGCCTGGCTCGCAGTTGGCGTTCCAATTTATCCCAAAGGTTTTAGATGGGGTTGAGGTCAGGGCTCTGTGCAGGTCAGGTCAAGTTCTTCCATACCGATCTCGACAAACAATTTCTGTATGGACCTCGCTTTGTGCACGGGGGCATTGTCATGCTGAAAAAGGAAAGGGCCTTCCCCAAACTGTTGCCACAAAGTTGGAAGCACAGAATCGTCTAGAATGTCATTGTATGCGGTAGCGTTAAGATTTCCCTTCACTGGAACTAAGGGCCTAGCCCGAACCATGAAAAACAGCCCCAGACCATTATTCCTCCTCCACCAAACTTTACAGTTGGCACTATGCATTGGGGCAGGTAGCGTTCTCGTGGCATACGCCAAACCCAGATTCATCCGTCGGACTGCCAGATGGTGAAGCGTGATTCATCACTCCAAAGAACGTGTTTCCACTGCTCCAGAGTTGCCAAGCTTTACAACACTCCAGCCGACGCTTGGCATTGTGCATGGTGATCTTAGGCTTGTGTGAGGCTGCTCGTCCATGGAAGCCCATTTCATGAAGCTCCCGACAAACAGTTATTGTGCTGACGTTGCTTCCAGAGGCAGTTTGGAACTCGGTAGTGTGTGTTGCAACCGAGGACAGACAATTTTTTCCACTTCACAATAACAGCACTTACAGTTGACCGGGGTAACTCTAGCAGGGCAGAAATTTGACGAACTGACTTGTTGGAAGGTGGCATCCTATGACAGTACCACGTTGAAAGTCACTGAGCTCTTCAGTACGGGCCATTCTACTGCCAATGTTTGTCTATGGAGATTGCATAGCTAAATCCACTAATTTGAAGGGGTGTCCAGACACTTTTGTATATACAGTCGTGACCCTTGCACTTTTTTCAAATAATGCACAATTTCTTCCAGAAAACGGTTGAAATGAAACCATATTTTGGTATCCACATATGTATGTCTTTGGTTTGTAGTTGGAATTTTTTTTTTCTTTTCTTTTCTTAATAATCTACTAAATCTTAGCTTATTTCACAAATAAATCCTAAAATGTCCTGGACCATAAATAATGAGATTTCAAGCAGGTGATTCTCCTTTACTTTGGAATTCAACTCACAAAAATCCCTCATTCAATCAGTTTGAATAGAGAAAAGGAGTCATTCTCCTGTTTTGTGTCACTGTGTGTCCCACAATGAGCATGGAGAAAAGAAAGAAACCCAGAGAATTATCTGAGGAGGTCAGACACAAGATTGTAGCCAAGCATGGACAATCTCAAGGCTACAAGTCCATCTCCAGAAACCTTGATGTTCCTGTTTCCACCGTACGTAATGAAGTTGAAGGCCATGCCACTGTAGCCAACCTCCCTGGACGTGGCCGCAAGAGAGAACTTGATGGAAGATTGCAGCGAAGGATTGTTCCAATGGTGGAGAAAGCACCTCGATCAACTGCCACACAGATTCAAGCTGACCTTCAGACACAAGGTACGACAGTTTCAATTCGCACCATCTGTCGCCAACTCAATGAAAGGGGGTTATATGGCAGGAGACCCAGGAGGACCCCACTGCTGAGAGAGAGACATAACTCAATGAAAGGTGGTTATATGGCAGGAGACCCAGGAGGACCCCACTGCTGAGAGAGAGACATAACTCAATGAAAGGGGGTTATATGGCAGGAGACCCAGGAGGACCCCACTGCTGAGAGAGAGACATAACTCAATGAAAGGGGGTTATATGGTAGGAGACCCAGGAGGACCCCACTGCTGAGAGAGAGACATAAGAAAGCCCGGCTGCAATTTGCCAAAACAAACCTGAACATGCCGAAATCTTTCTGGGAGAATGTCCTGTGGACAGATGAGAGCAAATTAGAGCTTTTTGGTAAAGCATCTCTGTGTTCACAGAATTAAAACACCTTCCCTACAGTCAAACATATAGGAGGTTCAGTGATGTTTTGGGGTTGCTTTGCTGCCTCTGGCACTGGGTGGCTTGAACGTGTGCATGGCAGTTAGGAGAATACCAAGGCATTTTGACCCCAAACACACTTCAAAAAGCCCACAGGAATGGTTCAAGACAAAACACTGGACTGTTCTGAAGTGGCCAGCAATGAGTCCAGATCTAAATCCAATTGAAAACTTGTGGAGAGATCTGAAAACATCAGTTGGGAGAAGACACCCTCCAAATCTGGGAGAACTGGAGCAGTTTGTGCGCCAAACTGTCAGTACAGAGGTGCAGGAAGCTCATCGATGGCTATAGGAAGAGCTTGATTGCAGTTACTTTGCCCAAATGCTGTGCTACCAGATATTAAGTAGGGTGTCAATAATTTAGTCAATGCCATCTGTTTATTTTCTGATTTAAACAGATATATTAAGTTCTGAATCAAAAACAAAGGTTCTGTGGAGACCAAATACTTTGGTCAATTTCAATGTATTTTTAGGGAAAATTGTATAGGAAATCATAGGATTTTTCACACAAGGCGCCTTTCCTTCACACAGGACCCGCTGCTCCAGCCTTTCCTTCACACAGGACCCACTGCTCCAGCCTTTCCTTCACACAGGACCTACTGCTCCAGCCTTTCCTTCACACAGGACCCACTGCTCCAGCCTTTCCTTCACACAGGACCCATTGCTCCAGCCTTTCCTTCACACAGGACCTACTGCTCCAGCCTTTCCTTCACACAGGACCCACTGCTCCAGCCTTTCCTTCACACAGGACCCACTGCTCCAGCCTTTCCTTCACACAGGACCCACTGCTCCAGACATCACATCCTATGATAGAGCCGATGGAAAGACGGCAGTCACACACAGTATGATGTTAAAGGATAAAACAGTCCATTCACTCTGACATAATAAGCCAGTAGGTCCCAATCAGAAGAATACAAAAACCCAACCATTAAGCATTTCCTAATCGAAAAGTACAACTATTACTTCCCATTGCAAAAAAACACTTTACGCTTAGCACACAAAGTAACCAGTGATCTAAAGTTTAAATGCAACAATGTTGAAACTGTTTTAGTAAAAACGGTCCCACCCATTAAAAGTCAATGTGATTAGATAATTCCACTGTGACTTACAAATGTTGCCCGGACACAATTGAATGGCAGATGCCTTCTATTAAGCGTCTGATGACCTAGCCAATGGCTGACTTAGCTAGCTAGATTTATCTCCCCAGAGACCAACAAAGAAAAATCCTGATTGGATATGTTTTTTTTTTTTTTTTATCTTCAGCGTTAACCCTTTCCTTTCTAACAAAAACTGAAGAATCAGAACATCATTGAAAATAATAATATAATAATAATAAATGTTGTATTATTTTATAAATCCTTAGCCTTTCTCTGAAAGCGTAGAAGGCCCTCATTATTCGCCACTGTGTTTGGGTTAGTAATAATTTGCAGAGCGGCTGTATTTGCCTTCAGAATGCATTTTTTTCAACATTCCGAATGTCTAAAGAATCCATATGTTCTTCTAAAATATGAACACAGAAATAGTGGACATTTTGAACTCTTATTATGGTGGCGATTTGACAAAATTACAATCATGGTGTTGAATTTAACTCGCATTTTTCTGGTATCGGTCTCGGACCTCTCCTTCCCCTCCCGGTCTCGCTCCGGTCTTGTCTTGAATCGGTCTCGCTTTAGGTGGTCTCGAACGCAACACTGATTCGTCTTTTAATGACAACTAGTACTAAATATATACATAATGGTGCACATTTTCCATCATTTTCGCACTAATTATTCATTTACAAAGTAAACAGGATGCGACTTATTCTGAAGGAATCCAAGGATCTGTGACCCGGATGAACTTAGTTATTCTTGCCTGCCTCACAGCGGTCAACACAGCGACTCTTTCAACCACTTCGGTAGCTTGCTAGCCAACATAAAACCCAAACATTGACGCTCTTAGGCCATTTTTGTGAACATTAGCTAATCTTAGTGTTTTTAATCACACGTGTATTTACGTATCTACTGGTTAACTTTAACCTAATTTGCTTGATACATTTGCAAACGTGTTAAGATTGATACTGAGCCTAGCACTAGGATAGTCGCTAACGCTAACTAGCTAGCTAACTAGACATCCCTGACCATGAGCTCACTAAACTACTCCTCCCCTGCTAAAGAAGAGGAGGTCTGGTGTATGGAGAAAGAAGCTCTGGGGCTGAACATTGTCGTAAAAGAAGAAGACGAGGGTGTTACAGTGAAAGGAAAGGATGAAGCTTTCAGAATGATAAAGGATGAACAGGAGGCTGTTACGGTGAAAGAAGAGGAAGGTCCGTTTGGAGTGAAAGAGGAAGAGGGGATAGAGGTTGTCACAGTGGAAGAGGAGGAGGTAGAAGCTTTCAGAATGAAAAAGGAGGAAGAGGAGGCCATCACATTGAAAGAAGAAGAGGATGTTCCAGTGAAATTAGAGGAAGATCCGTTTGGAGTGAAAGAGGAAGAGGGGATATGGTCTGTTACAGTGGAGGAGGTAGAATCTTTGAGAATGAAAAAGGAGGAAGAGGAGGCTATTATACTGAAAGAAGAAGAAGATGTTACAGTGAAAGAAGAGAAGGCATCCTCTTCTTTCACTCCAAAAGGTTTTATCTCAATTAAAGAGGAGGAAGACGTTTTGGGAGTGAAAGAGGAGGAGGAGACTGAAGAGGAGGAAACTGAGGAGGAGGAGGAGACTGAAGATCTGATTAACACCAGTGAGTACTGTCTAATAAACGGGCACAAAGTCTGCAGTTGTTGAACTGTGTGGTTTTAAAAAAGGGGCATTCTACTGAAGTTCTACACTTGATTATGTTGTTCAGTACTGAAGGAATCTGCGATTGGTCCATGCATTTTTTGGACTTTTAAATTAATGATATGTAGGACTAGCCATTAATTATTGGAGAATATAGCCTAATTTATAAAATGGCCAGTGAGTTTAGTTCAACTGTCATACCCAATCAGAACCCAACATATAGGTTAAGTGTACCTTAAACACATCCAAATCTAAGTTTAGACATGTCTAATGTATACAGCCCTAATGTTCGTAAAAAGAAAGTAGAGATACAATTAAAGATTAATCTCATGTGTAATTTTATGACTTTACTTTCTGTTTTATTTGTATTTTTTTATGTGAGATTTTTTAAAAATAAAATATGTGAAATGTCAGGACTGGGATTAATGGGTACCGAATGTATCCTTTAAACCTGTGAGTGTCCCAAATAAGCCCATCTCTTAAATAATCAATTTTAATAAAATTTCCAAAATGTTAAAACATAGACATTTGTTATGTAATCTTAAATTATAATAATCTCCCCTGAAGTTATTAAAATCAACTGATCATTACTATTCATAATGTAAGTAGCACTCATAACAAGGGGTCCAATCATATCCACAGAGATCATAAGAGGGGTGTGTCCAATCATATCCACAGAGATCATAAGAGGGGTGTGTCCAATCATATCCACAGAGATCATAAGAGGGGTGTGTCCAATCATATCCACAGAGATCATAAGAGGGGTGTGTCCAATCATATCCACAGAGATCATAAGAGGGGTGTGTCCAATCATATCCACAGAGATCATAAGAGGGGTGTGTCCAATCATATCCACAGAGATCATAAGAGGGGTGTGTCCAATCATATCCACAGAGCTCATGAGGGGTGTGTTCCAATCATATCCACAGAGATCATAAGAGGGGTCTGTCCAATCATATCCACAGAGATCATAAGAGGGGTGTGTCCCAATCATATCCACAGATCATAAGAGGGGTGTGTCCAATCATATCCACAGAGATCATAAGAGGGGTGTGTCCAATCATATCCACAGAGATCAATTTGGGCCCAGGCTTTTGTTCTTTCCAAGAAGTACACACCTGATTCAACGTATCAACTAATCATAGACTTCAATCAAGACTTGATTAGTTGTTACTGATTGGTTAGAACAAAAGCCACCGCACCGGCCCTCTGTGGAAAAGACACTGTGCACAAAGACCATAAACACAAACAACTTTTATTGAATTATCTGAAAGTTATTTTTTTTTTTATAAAACAATTTTATTTAACCTTTATTTTGACAGGGAAGTCATACTGAGACTAGGGTCTCTTTTACAGATGAGCCCTGCATAAATACATCAAAACACACACAGTATGCAAAATTACAAAACATATTAAGAAAAACACACATTTATCAACAGTCTCCGATCATTACTCCGAACTGACCAAGCGGGGGTCCAGAACATCTCATTTCAGAGAGCTCTGTAAGTTGTTCCACATAAAGGGCGCAAAAAAAAACGAAAAAGCAGCTTTAACCAACTCTGTGGAGACCGAAGGGGCCTCCAGTGTTATCCAAGCCTGAGACCGGGTTTGGTACATTTTAAGTCTAAATTGAATAAATTATGATAGATACATAGGACGTTTCTGCATGAGTGCTTTGTAGATAAACACAAGAAAATGCTGCTCTCTCCTTACATACAAAGAGGCCCAACCCACTTTTTGATACAAAACACAATGGTGAGTTCTAGAACCATCACCAGTAATAAACCTAAGGACCCAATGGTGAGTTCTAGAACCATCACCAGTAATAAACCTAAGGGCCCAATGGTGAGTTCTAGAACCATCAGCAGTAATAAACCTAAGGGCCCAATGGTGAGTTCTAGAACCATCACCAGTGATAAACCTAAGTGCCCAATGGTGAGTTCTAGAACCATCACCAGTAATAAACCTAAGGGCCCAATGGTGTGTTCTAGAACCATCACCAGTAATAAACCTAAGGGCCCAATGGTGAGTTCTAGAACCATCACCAGTAATAAACCTAAGGGCCCAATGGTGAGTTCTAGAACCATCACCAGTAATAAACCTAAGGGCCCAATGGTGAGTTCTAGAACCATCACCAGTAATAAACCTAAGGGCCCAATGGTGAGTTCTAGAACCATCACCAGTAATAAACCTAAGGGCCCAATGGTGAGTTCTAGAACCATCACCAGTAATAAACCTAAGGGTCCAATGGTGAGTTCTAGAACCATCACCAGTAATAAACCTAAGGGCCCAATGGTGAGTTCTAGAACCATCACCAGTAATAAACCTAAGGGCCCAATGGTGAGTTCTAGAACCATCACCAGTAATAAACCTAAGGGCCCAATGGTGAGTAGGAAGGAACTTCGCTCAATTTATGTACCGTTCAAACTAGTCATTACAAATTCATTTAAATTTGGGTAATGGGACCTAGAAAAAAGCATGTTGTTTTGTTTGCATTTAGCACTATCTTCAGGTCCAATAGTGACCTCTGCTGTGGTTGAAAAATCAGACTTCAGATGTGAAAAGGCTTGGCCAACCGATGGAGCAATGGAATACAACACTGTTTTATCTGCATACAAATTAATATATATACAGTGAGGGAAAAAAGTATTTGATCCCCTGCTGATATTGTACGTTTGCCCACTGATAAAGACATGATCAGTCTATAATTTTAATGGTAGGTTTATTTGAACAGTGATAGAAAGAATAACAACAAAAAATCCAGAAAAACGCATGTCAAAAATGTTATAAATGTATTTGCATTTTAATGAGGGAAATAAGTATTTGATCCCCTATCAATCAGAAAGATTTCTGGCTCCCAGGTGTCTTTTATACAGGTAACGAGCTGAGATTAGGAGCACACTCTTAAAGGGAGTGCTCCTAATCTCAGCTTGTTACCTGTATAAAAGACACCTGTCCACAGAAGCAATCAATCAATCAGATTCCAAACTCTCCACCATGGCCAAGACCAAAGAGCTCTCCAAGGATGTCAGGGACAAGAATGTAGACCTACACAAGGCTGGAATGGGCTACAAGACCATCGCCAAGCAGCTCGGTGAGAAGGTGACAACAGTTGGTGCGATTATTTGCAAATGGAAGAAACACAAAATAACTGTCAATCTCCCTCGGCCTGGGGCTCCATGCAAGATCTCACCTTGTGGAGTTGCAATGATCATGAGAACGGTGAGGAATCAGCCCAGAACTACACGGGAGGATCTTGTCAATGATCTCAAGGCAGCTGGGACCATAGTCATCAAGAAAACAATTGGTAACACACTACGCCGTGAAGGACTAAAATCCTGCAGCGCCCGCAAGGTCCCCCTGCTCAAGAAAGCACATATACAGGCCCGTCTGAAGTTTGCCAATGAACATCTGAATGATTCAGAGGAGAACTGGGTGAAAGTGTTGTGGTCAGATGAGACCAAAATCGCTGTTTTATCTGCATACAAATTAATATATATACAGTGAGGGAAAAAAGTATTTGATCCCCTGCTGATATTGTACGTTTGCCCACTGATAAAGACATGATCAGTCTATAATTTTAATGGTAGGTTTATTTGAACAGTGAGAGACAGAATAACAACAACAAAATCCAGAAAAACGCATGTCAAATGTTATAAATTGATTTGCATTTTAATGAGGGAAATAAGTATTTCACCCCTCTGCAAAACATGACTTAGTACTTGGTGGCAAAACCCTTGTTGGCAATCAGAGGTCAGACATTTCTTGTAGTTGGCCACCAGGTTTGCACACATCTCAGGAGGGATTTTGTCCCACTCCTCTTTGCAGATCTTCTCCAAGTCATTAAGGTTTTGAGGCTGACGTTTGGCAACTCAAACCTTCAGCTCCCTCCACAGATTTTCTATGGGATTAAGGTCTGGAGACTGGCTAGGCCACTCCAGGACCTTAATGTGCTTCTTCTTGAGCCACTCCTTTGTTGCCTTGGCCGTGTGTTTTGGGTCATTGTCATGCTGGAATACCCATCCACGACCCATTTTCAATGCCCTGGCTGAGGGAAGGAGGTTCTCACCCAAGATTTGACGGTACATGGCCCCGTCCATCGTCCCTTTGATGCGGTGAAGTTGTCCTGTCCCCTTAGCAGAAAAACAACCCCAAAGCATAATGTTTCCACCTCCATGTTTGACGGTGGGGATGGTGTTCTTGGGGTCATAGCATTCCTCCTCCTCCAAACACGGCGAGTTGAGTTGATGCCAAAGAGCTCGATTTTGGTCTCATCTGACCACAACACTTTCACCCAGTTCTCCTCTGAATCATTCAGATGTTCATTGGCAAACTTCAGACGGGCCTGTATATGTGCTTTCTTGAGCAGGGGGACCTTGCGGGCGCTGCAGGATTTTAGTCCTTCACGGCGTAGTGTGTTACCAATTGTTTTCTTGGTGACTATGGTCCCAGCTGCCTTGAGATCATTGACAAGATCCTCCCGTGTAGTTCTGGGCTGATTCCTCACCGTTCTCATGATCATTGCAACTCCACAAGGTGAGATCTTGCATGGAGCCCCAGGCCGAGGGAGATTGACAGTTATTTTGTGTTTCTTCCATTTGCGAATAATCGCACCAACTGTTGTCACCTTCTCACCGAGCTGCTTGGCGATGGTCTTGTAGCCTATTCCAGCCTTGTGTAGGTCTACATTCTTGTCCCTGACATCCTTGGAGAGCTCTTTGGTCTTGGCCATGGTGGAGAGTTTGGAATCTGATTGATTGATTGCTTCTGTGGACAGGTGTCTTTTATACAGGTAACAAGCTGAGATTAGGAGCACTCCCTTTAAGAGTGTGCTCCTAATCTCAGCTCGTTACCTGTATAAAAGACACCTGGGAGCCAGAAATCTTTCTGATTGATAGGGGATCAAATACTTATTTCCCTCATTAAAATGCAAATAAATTTTTAACATTTTTGACATGCGTTTTTCTGGATTTTTTGTTGTTATTCTGTCTCTCACTGTTCAAATAAACCTACCATTAAAATTATAGACTGATCATTTCTTTGTCAGTGGGCAAACTTACAAAATCAGCAGGGGATCAAATACTTTTTTCCCTCACTGTATATATTTAAACCATTACCAATGTTATTTATATAGATTGTAAATGGTAGTGGGTTGAGTATTGAACCTTGGGGCACCCCTTTATGTAACTCAGATTTGACCCCATCTGCCTTGATGGCCTGAGTTCTGTCATTGAAATAAATGAAACCATTGGCAAGCATCAGTACCCAACCCTATCGAGGACAGCTTATTCAACAGAATAACATGGTGTACAAACATGGAAGCACAATTCTGTCACAATCATCTAAGGCATTTGCAATATAATTTACAACAAGCATGGTAGTGGTGCTATGTTTAGGCCTGCATCCGGATTGATTAACATTAAGGATACCATTTACAGATAGAAAATAACGTAGCTGTTTGTTGACCAATGATTCTAGTATTTTCGCAAGACAAGGGAGCCTGGAAATGGGACAATAATTATCAAGATCACTACGATCCCCGCCCTTATGGAGTGGCAGCACCAAAGCTGCTTTCCACACTTTTGGAATATTTCCTGATACTAAAGTTACAAAAAACATTTGTGTTACTGAGCCAGCAATGAGGGGCACTGCATACTGGATCATAAACAGTCTGTCATAGCGCTGTTAGGTTCTAAACAAACAGTCTGTCATAGCGCTGTTAGGTTCTAAACAAACAGTCTGTCATTGCGCTGTTAGGTTCTGAACAAACAGTCTGTCATAGGAAGTACAGTAGGTTGATTTGGCCTGTTTAACCGAGGCAGTGCACCTATTTCTCTATTGTCTAAATAGCTGCCAATCAGCTAACGAGCCAGTTTGCCTAGCCTTGGCCCAGGCTTGATTTCTCATCAAGAGGAGGTCAGAGTACAGGAGAGTACCATGGGTTAGTTTGGGTTTTGACTCTGAGTTGCTTGAAAAGGGGGCATGAGAAAAAATTCAAGTGTCAAAACAGGGTCTGGTATGCAGGTAGTGGAAAACAGGACTGAATAATATAGATCATGAAGGAACACCTGGGACTGAATAATATAGATCAGGAAGGAACACCTGGGACTGAATAATATAGATCATGAAGGAACACCTGGGACTGAATAATATAGATCAGGAAGGAACACCTGGGACTGAATAATATAGATCATGAAGGAACACCTGGGACTGAATAATATAGATCAGGAAGGAACACCTGGGACTGAATAATATAGATCAGGAAGGAACACCTGGGACTGAATAATATAGATCAGGAAGGAACACCTGGGACTGAATAATATAGATCATGAAGGAACGCCTGGGACTGAATAATATAGATCAGGAAGGAACACCTGGGACTGAATAATATAGATCAGGAAGGAACACCTGGGACTGAATAATATAGATCATGAAGGAACACCTGGGACTGAATAATATAGATCATGAAGGAACGCCTGGGACTGAATAATATAGATCAGGAAGGAACACCTGGGACTGAATAATATAGATCAGGAAGGAACACCTGGGACTGAATAATATAGATCAGGAAGGAACACCTGGGACTGAATAATATAGATCAGGAAGGAACACCTGGGGCGAGAATCTTCACAATTATACGAGGGTCCGAGTTTTTACATTTGATCTGAGGCATGTGTAAGCCAATCACGATTTAGATCTAACACAACCAGTTCAGATACCAGAAAGGTTTTTAAATAATCTGAAATAATACCAACAGCATCCGCCGAAGCGGCTGGGGTGGGCGGTAGACAGCAGCAATAAATATGCATGTTTTGGCTTATGGCCACTTTTATAATCAACAGCTCACATATTTTAGGGGACAGAGATGCTAAGTGAGCATGATGCCATAAGAGAAGATCTTACATAAATAAATCACCCCCTCCCCCTTTTTGGGTCTGAAAATGTTTGTAGTCCGCAATGGCAACGTTCTTATCCATAATCAAATGAATAAGCCAGGTCTCTGAGATAACCAGAATGCCTGGGCTAGCGTCATGCACCCAGAAAGTCCAGTTTAGACATCAGGCTTCGCACATTTATATGTAACAGTCCAAGCCCTCTGCGAGGTTGGAAAACGGCAGGAGTATCCATGGTGACACAAGAGTCAACAGAACTTGATGAGCTAGCCACATTCAAAGCTGCAGAGCTAATAGTAGAATTCAGGTAAACGTGCACAAGATTACTATTGACAATAACCCCTATCAACATGGGATTACTATTGACAATAACCCCTATCAACATGGGATTACTATTGACAATAACCCCTATCAACATGGGATTACTATTGACAATAACCCCTATCAACATGGGATTACTATTGACAATAACCCCTATCAACATGGGATTACTATTGACAATAACCCCTATCAACATGGGATTACTATTGACAATAACCCCTATCAACATGGGATTACTATTGACAATAACCCCTATCAACATGGGATTACTATTGACAATAACCCCTATCAACATGGGATTACTATTGACAATAACCCCTATCAACATGGGATTACTATTGACAATAACCCCTATCAACATGGGATTACTATTGACAATAACCCCTATCAACATGGGATTACTATTGACAATAACCCCTATCAACATGGGATTACTATTGACAATAACCCCTATCAACATGGGATTACTATTGACAATAACCCCTATCAACATGGGATTACTATTGACAATAACCCCTATCAACATGGGATTACTATTGACAATAACCCCTATCAACATGGGATTACTATTGACAATAACCCCTATCAACATGGGATTACTATTGACAATAACCCCTATCAACATGGGATTACTATTGACAATAACCCCTATCAACATGGGAAACTGTGGTGGAACGACATCGCTGTGATTTCATAGGAGTAAATTACCTTTGAGGAGCTTGATTTGACCAGTCATTGCCTCAGCGCTGCATTGTAGTGTTTTGGACAGGATCCAGGCACCCAAATGATTAGGGTGGATCCCATCCTCCCTTATAGAGCATCCTTTGTTTCCAAAAGGTGTCAAAGTTGCCTGCAAAAGTTACACCCATGGAGCCGCAGTAGTCAAGCAGCCAGTTGTGAAGTGCTAGGAGCTTTCACTACCTCGTTCCCAGCAAGGGCACAGAGCCAGAAATGATAGGACGTTTTTGGTATCCTGCAGAGACCCAATCAATTCTTCTAAAATCCTGTTTCAGTTGTTCCCGAGCTACCATTCATAATCTCATTAAATCCCACATGGACTACAACAGCGTCAATCTCCGTGTGCTGATTTAGAACGCTGGGAAGCAGCGTAGTAATATCCTGTACTCCAGTCCCGGGGTAGCACAGGGTTTAGCAGCCTAGTAATATCCTGTACTCCAGTCCCGGGGTAGCACAGGGTTTTTGCTCCAGAAACAGAGATCACCATAGAGCTGCCTAAGACAACAGCCGGCGAGATGGAAGTGGAAATCCGTCCTTTCCCCACACTTCGCAATGAGTCGGGAGACTCGGCGAGGACCTGCGAGAGGCGGAATCTCGCTCGCCCCGTAACTCTTGGCACCCGGTTCGAGCCTCCCATAACCAACGAAGCCTCATTCACCGTAGAAGCCTACCGGAGATGGAGTCAGAACAGGGGGCGAAGGCGCAGGTATCTCCAGATCCAATCTTGAAGCAGAAGCACCCAGGGATGAAGGTGCCGGAACCTCTGGATCCAGGGCGGCGAAGCGGTTTGAAGTCTGTATCCGGTCCGGGCTTCCCATCTCCAAGGAGGCCCCAATTGCCAGAGGCCACTGCTTTCGACTTCCACAGTGGGTGACGTGCCTCCATGGCTGGTTGGTCAAGAACAGGAACATCCACCAGGTCATCCAGAAGCATCCGACTAATTCCATTCTCCAGGGAGACCCCTTCGGGGGATGGAACCCTACAGAGCACCGGCCAGTCGGTTATGGAGCGACGGCGACACTCCCACCAGGTCAGAGCGGCGTTCCAGCTACTGGAGTAGAAGAGAAATTAGGCGGATGTAGATTCCCCAGTCTCTTGTGTGTTTTAGCTACTTCATCCATGTAGTCCTCTGAAAGCAAACAGTTGCTACATTGAAAGTCCGGACTGTCCACATTGTCCCGGAATAGAGCAAAAATAAAAACAGCTCCTGCAGCGTTGAAAACATTTGTTAGTGTCCTCCATTTGAAACTACAGGCTAGCTAAGCTAGGCTAACTGGGTATCCGTATCTCTCTTCTTGACAGGAATTTATTAAAACGTTTGCTATAAGCTACAGTGGGTTCTTAAATACAGCCCGCACCCAGCCTCCAAAAACAAGCACAACCACAGCCCGCACCCAGCCTCCAAAAACAAGCACAACCACAGCCCGCACCCAGCCTCCAAAAACAAGCACAACCACAGCCCGCACCCAGCCTCCAAAAACAAGCACAACCACAGCCCGCACCCAGCCTCCAAAAACAAGCACAACCACAGCCCGCACCCAGCCTCCAAAAACAAGCACAACCACAGCCCGCACCCAGCCTCCAAAAACAAGCACAACCACAGCCCGCACCCAGCCTCCAAAAACAAGCACAACCACAGCCCGCACCCAGCCTCCAAAAACAAGCACAACCACAGCCCGCACCCAGCCTCCAAAAACAAGCACAACCACAGCCCGCACCCAGCCTCCAAAAACAAGCACAACCCGTGAAATAGCAAACACACAAGCAACACACACCCGAGTCACACAGAAACAGAGAGAACGCGGAGCACATAAAGGGCCTTCGGAAAGTATTCAGACCGTTGACTTTTTCCACGTTACAGCCTTATTCAAAAATGGATTAAATAAAAATATTCAGCAATCTACACACATACTAGCCCATAGTCACGAAGCAAAAACAGGTTTAGTAATTTTTGCAAATGTATTAAAAATAAAAACATACCTTATTTATTACGTAAGTATTCAGACACGAAATTGAGCTCAGGTGCATCCTGTTTTCCATTGATCATCCTTGATGTTTCTACAACTTGGAGTCCACCTGTGGTAAATTCAATTGTTTGGACATGATTTGGAAAGGCACACACCTGTCTATATAAGGTTCTACAGTTGACAGTGCATGTCAGAGCAAAAACCAAGCAATGAGGTCGAAGGAATTGTCTGTAGAGCTCTGAGACGGGGCTTTTTATGCTACTGTACCCTTTAAACCCCCCAGATAAATGTCAAATTTACAAAAAAAGGCATCTATGTATAACAATGAATGGTTCATTTAACAGTAAAATAACCCAAAATGCATTAAAACATTTAAGCTGTGAATGCCTGAGATCTATTATCTTGTTGTGGTTCACCAAGTTATGTTGCTACTGTATTGACTGACGTGGTACGACTGCAAGCATGAAAAACCCCTATTTTCAATTGGCAAGAAATTGATTAATACCCATGTAGTATGTAACCATGCAGTATGTAACCATGCAGTATGTAACCATGCAGTATGTAACCATGCAGTATGTAACCATGTAGTATGTAACCATGCAGTATGTAACCATGCAGTATGTAACCATGCAGTATGTAACCATGCAGTATGTACCCATGTAGTATGTACCCAGTTGTGGTCAAAAGTTGAGAATGACACAAGTATTGGTCTTCACAAAGTTTGCTGCTATAGTGTTGAGATATTTTTGTCAGATGTTACTATGGTATACTGAAGTATAATTACAAGCATACCATAAGTGTCAAAGGCTTTTATTGACAATTACATTACGTTTATGCAAAGAGTCAGTATTTGCATTGTTGACCCTTCTTTATCAAGACCTCTGCAATCCGCCCTGGCATGCTGTCAATTAACTTCTGGGCCACATCCTGACTGATGGCAGCCCATTCTTGCATAAATCAATGCTTGGAGTTTGTCAGAATTTGTGGGTTGTTGTTTGTCCACCCACCTCTTGAGGATCGACCACAAGTTCTCAATGGGATTAAGGTCTGGGGAGTTTCCTGGTCCATGGACCCAACATTTCGATGTTTTGTTCCCCGAGCCACTTAGTTATACCTTTTGCCTTATGGCAAGGTGCTCCATCATGCTGGAAAAGGCATTGTTCGTCACAAAACTGTTCTTGGATGGTTGGGAGAAGTTGCTCTCGGAGGATGTGTTGGTACCATTCTTTATTCATGGCTGTGTTCTTAGGCAAAATTGTGAGTGAGCCCACTCCCTTGGCTGAGAAGCAACCCCACACATGAATGGTCTCAGGATGCTTTACTGTGGGCATGACACAGGACTGATGGTAGCGCTCACCTTGTCTTCTCCGGACAAGGTGTTTTCCGGATGCCCCAAACAATCGGAAAGGGGATTCATCAGAGAAAATGACTTTACCCCAGTCCTCAGCAGTCCAATCCCTGTAACTTTTGCAGAATATCAGTCTGTCCCTGATGTTTTTCCTGGAGAGAAGTGGCTTCTTTGCTTCCCTTCTTGACACCAGGCCATCCTCCAAAATTCTTTGCCTCACTGTGCGTGCAGATGCACTCACACCTGCCTGCTGCCATTCCTGAGCAAGCTCTGCACTGGTGATGCCCAGATCCTGCAGCGGAATCAACTTTAGGAGACGGTCCTGGCGCTTGCTGGACTTTCTTGGGCGCCCTGACGCCTTCTTCACAACAATTGAACCTCGCTCATTTAAGTTCTTGATGATCCGATAATTGGTTGATTTAGGTAAAATCTTACTAGCAGCAATATCCTTGCCTGTGAAGCCCTTTTTGTGCAAAGCAATGATGACGGCACGTGTTTCCTTGCAGGTAACCATGGTTAACAGAGGAAGAACAATGATTTCAAGCACCACCCTCCTTTTAAAGCTTCCAGTCTGTTATTCTAACTCAATCAGCATGACAGAGTGATCTCCTTTTGTAGCAGGGCTGAAATGCAGTGGAAATGTTTTTTGGGATTAAGTTCATTTTCATGGCAAAGAGGGACTTTGCAATTAATTGCAATTTATCTGATCACTATTCATGACATTCTGGAGTATATGCAAATTGCCATCATCAAAACTGAGGCAGCAGACTTTGTGAAAATTAGTATTAGCCAACAATGACAACTGAATGGCTGTTGTCGTTGTTGGCTAATCACCACTGTCCTGAAGCTAACCCCAGTTAGCCTTGAGCTAGCCTCGAGCCAGGCCCATCTCCCGGCTATCTACCTCTCTGTCAACCGGACGGGACCTCCTAGAGTCGACACGGAGCCCCGCCGATCCATCACGACTGGTCTGCCGATGTAATCGTCTGATGTGGTTTCAACAGGCTCCCCGTTACGACGACCACGAAGATCCATCTGCTATCCTCGGGCCGCTAGCACACCGAAACAACTCTCTATCCTCGCCTGTAGCGTAGCAGCCACTGAACTGCTCCCGGACTTACTTATTGCTGTTCACTGGACCTTATGATCACTCAGCTAACACAGCTGATGCCTGCTGGACTGTTCCTTTATACGGTACCCCCATCCTGTTTAGCCTCAGCTCAAACGTTCGTCGCCATTACCAGCTGTTGTCTTAGCTCTCTCGAATAACACCTGTGACTGCTTTATGCCTCTCTCCCATGTCAATATGCCTTGCCTATTGCTGTTTCGGTTGGTTCTAACTGTACTTTTTCTCCTTTGTCCCAACCCCCACACACGCGGAGACCGGCTCAATCGGGGCCTCCAGTGATGCTATCTCTTTCATCTTTACCCAACGCTTAGGTTTACTTCCACTGTACTCATATCCTTCCATATCCTTGTCTGTACATAATGCCCTGAATCTATTCTACAACGCCCGGAAATCTGCCCCTTTTTTTCTCTGTACCCAATGCACTAGAAGACCAGTTCTTAAAGCATTTAGCCGTATCCTTATTCTACTCCTCCTCTGTTCCTCTGGTGATGTGGAGGTTAACCCCTGTAGCCCCCAGTATCACTCCTGCTCCCCAGGCGCTATCATTTGTTGACTTCTGTAACCGCAAAAGCCTTGGTTTCTTGCATGTTAACATCAGAAGCCTCCTCCCTAAGTTTTTGTTATTCACTGCGTTAGCACACTCCCCCAACCCTGATGTTCTAGCAGTGTCTGAATCCTGGCTTAGGAAGGCCACCAAAGATTCTGAAATGTCCATTCCCAATTACAACATTTTCCGTCTAGATAGAACTGCCAAAGGGGGCGGAGTTGCAATCTACTGTAGAGATAGCCTGCAGAGCTCTATCATACTATCCAGGTCTGTGCCCAAACAGTTTGAGCTTCTACTTCTAAAAATCCACCTTTCCAGAAATATGTCTCTCACTGTTGCCGCTTGCTACAGACCCCCCTCAGCCCCCAGCTGTGCCCTGAACACCATATGTGAATTGATTGCCCCCCATCTATCCTCAGAGTTCATATTGCTACAATCTAAACTAGATGCCCTCAATCTCACACAAATGATCAAGGAACCTACCAGGTACAACCCTAAATCCGTAAACATGGTTACCCTCATAGATATCATCCTGACTAACTTACCCTCTAAATACACCTCCGCTGTCTTCAACCAAGATCTCAGCGATCACTGCCTCATTGCCTGCGTCCATAATGGGTCCGCGGTCAAACGACCACCCCTCATCACTGTCAAACGCTCCCTAAAACACTTCAGCGAGCAGGCCTTTCTAATTGACCTGGCCCGGATATCCTGGATGGATATTGACCTCATTCCGTCAGTAGAGGATGCCTGGTTGTTCTTTAAAAGTGCTTTCCTCTCCATCTTAAATAAGCATGCCCCATTCAAAAAATTCAGAACTAAGAACAGATATAGCCACTGGTTCACCCCAGACTTGACTGCCCTTGACCAGCACAAAAACATCCTGTGGCGTACTGCATTAGCATTGAACAGCCCCTCGATATGCAACTTTTCAGGGAAGTCAGGAACCAATATACACAATCAGTTAGGAAAGCAAAGGCTAACTTTTTCAAACAGAAATGTGCATCCTGTAGCACTAACTTCAAAAGGTTTTGGGACACTGTAAAGTCCATGGAGAATAAGAGCACCTTCTCCCAGCTGCCCACTGCACTGAGGCTAGGAAACACTGTCACTACTGATAAAGCTACGATAATCGAACATTTCAACAAGCATTTTGCTACGGCTGGCCATGCTTTCCACCTGGCTACCACTACCCCGGCCACCAGCTCTACACCCTCCGCTGCAACTTGCCCATGCCCCCCCGCTTCTCCTTCACCCAAATTCAGATAGCTGATGTTCTGAAAGAGCTGCAAAATCTGAACCCCTACAAATCAGCTGGGCTAGACAATCTGGACCCTTTCTTTCTAAAATTAGCCGCCGAAATTGTCGCAACCCCTATTACCAGCCTGTTCAACCTCTCTTTCGTATCGTCTGAGATCCCCAGAGATTGGAAAGCTGCCGCGGTCATCCCCCTCTTCAAAAGGGGGTGACACTCTAGATCCAAACTGTTACAGACCTATAGCCATCCTGCCCTGCCTTTCGAAAGTATTTGAAAGCCAAGTTAACAAACAGATCACCGACCATTTCGAATCCCACCGTACCGTCTCCGCTATGCAATCTGGTTTCCGAGCTGGTCATGGGTGTACCTCAGCCACGCTCAAGGTCCTAAACGATATAATATCCGCGATCGATAAAAGACAGTACTGTGCAGCCATCTTCATTGACCTGGCCAAGGCTTTTAACTCTGTCAATCACTGCATTCTTATTAGCAGACTAAATAGCCTTGGTTTCTCAAATGACTGCCACGCCTGGTTCACCAACTACTTCTCAGATGGAGTTCAATGTGTCAAATCGGAGGGCCTGTTGTCTGGACCTCTGGCAGTCTCTATGGGGGTGCCACAGGGTTCAATTCTCGGGCTGACTTTATTCTCTGTGTATATCAATGATGTCGGTTTTGCTGCTGGTGACTCTCAGATCCACCTCTACGCAGACGACACCATTTTGTATACATCTGGCCCTTCATTGGACACTGTTAACAAACCTCCAAACGAGCTTCAATGCCATACAACACTCCTTCCGTGGCCTCCAACTGCTCTTAAACGCTAGTAAAACTAAATGCATGCTCTTCAATCGAACGCTGCTTGCACCCGCCTGCCCGACTAGAATCACTACTCTCGGCGGGTCTGACCTAGAGTATGTGGACAACTACAAATACCTAGGTGTCTGGGTTAGACCGTAAACTCTCCTTCCAGACTCACATTAAGCATCTCCAATGCAAAGTTAAATCTAGAATCGGCTTCCTATTTCGCAACAAAGCCTCCTTCACTCATGCTGCTAAACATGCCCTCGTAAAACTGACTATCCTACCGATCCTTGACTTTGCCGATGTCATTTACAAAACAGCTTCCAACACTACTCAGTAAATTGGATGTAGTCTATCACAGTGCCATCCGATTTGTCACCAAAGCCCCATATACTACCCGCCATTGTGACCTGTACGCTCTCGTTGGCTGGCCCTCACTACATATTCGTCGCCAAACCCACTGGCTCCAGGTCATCTATAAATCACTTCTAGGCAAATCCCCACCTTATCTTAGCTCATTGGTCACCATAGCAACACCCGCCCGTAGTATGCGTTCCAGCAGGTATGACTGTTGACTCGCCACGTGACTTCCGTCTCGCTTCCGCATTGTCTCCGTGCTGCTCTGCTGTTTGTTGCTACTTGGCTACCTAACAAACTATTCACGTTTTACTTTTAATAAACGTTTAATCAATCTCTGTGTTCAACAAATTTACCAACTTTTTTAGTTTTGTCCTCACTCATCTTTTTCGTTAAACTTTTTCACCCCGGACGTTTATCCCGAGACAGAAGAGTCATTTTCCTGTGCGTTTTAGCTGCCAACTTTACGTTATTTTCCTTTTTTCCATCGCAACTTTTTTCCCTTATTCAACTTTTTTCACTCCGGACGCTTTACCTGGACATGGTTCATCAACATCTTCAACAGCCGAAGCTAAGTAGTAACATTAACATGATGTCTTCTAATTGCAGTCGCTGTACTCGCTGTACTCATAATATACAGGAGAATTCTACAAGCCCTACGGAGAGCTTGTGCTACAAGCCCAGCTTCAGACGCAATCGTTAGGCAAGGGTAATATCAGTGTAGGAAAGGAAGAAACAGCGTCTGTGCCACCAGTAAGTACAGATAGTAATGTTAGTATAAATCCCCCCGCACAGTCCCCGCAGCCGGACAACTTTCTCATGGCTTCTGGAGGGAAATACTGTTGGAATGCTCAACCGGTGTCGCTCATTCAGCCGACAGAAACCTTCAACCGGTTTTCCCCATTATGTAGCGAGTCGGAGTCTGAGTCTGAGTCTTCTCTAGTCTCTACTCCTCCCGTTACGGGGTCTGAGACTCCGAAGGCTCCCACCATTAGCTCTGACAAATTGAAAACCCTAGTCATTGGCGACTCCATTACCCGCAGTATTAGACTTAAAACGAATCACCCAGCGATCATACACTGTTTACCAGGGGGCAGGGCTACCGACGTTAAGGCTAATCTAAAGATGGTGCTGGCTAAAGCTAAAACTGGCGAGTGTAGAGAGTATAGAGATATTGTTATCCACGTCGGCACCAACGATGTTAGGATGAAACAGTCAGAGGTCACCAAGTGCAACATAGCTTCAGCGTGTAAATCAGCTAGAAAGATGTGTCGGCATCGAGTAATTGTCTCTGGCCCCCCTCCCAGTTAGGGGAAGTGACGAGCTCTACAGCAGAGTCTCAGCACTCAATCGCTGGTTGAAAACTGTTTTCTGCCCTCCCAAAAGATAACATTTGTGGATAATTGGCCCTCTTTCTGGGACTCACCCACAAACAGGATCAAGCCTGACCTGCTGAGGAGTGACGGACTCCATCCTAACTGGAGGGGTGCTCTCCTCTTATCTACCAACATAGATAGGGCTCTAACTCCTCTAGCCCCACAGTGAAATAGGGTGCAGGCCAGGCAGCAGGCTGTTAGCCAACCTGCCAGCTTAGTGGAGTCTGCCAATAGCATAGTCAGTGTAGTCAGCTCAGCCATACCCATTGAGACTGTGTCTGTGCCTCGACCTAGGTTGGGCAAAACTAAACATGGTGGTGTTCACCCTAGCAATCTTATTAGGATAAAGACCTCCTCCATTCCTGCCATTATTGAAAGAGATCGTGATACCTCACATCTCAAAATAGGGTTACTTAATGTTAGATCCCTCACTTCAAAGGCAGTCATAGTCAATGAACTAATCACTGATCATAATCTTGATGTGATTGGCCTGACTGAAACATGGCTTAAGCCTGATGAATTTGCTGTGTTAAATGAGGCCTCACCTCCTGGTTACACTAGTGACCATATTCCCCGTGCATCCCGCAAAGGCGGAGGTGTTGCTAACATTTACGATAGCAAATTTCAATTTACAAAAAAAAATGACGTTTTCATCTTTCGAGCTTCTAGTCATGAAATCTATGCAGCCTACTCAATCACTTTTTATAGCTACTGTTTACAGGCCTCCTGGGCCATATACAGCGTTCCTCTCTGAGTTTCCTGAATTCCTATCAGACCTTGTAGTCATAGCAGATCATATTCTAATTTTTGGTGATTTTAATATTCACATGGAGAAGTCCACAGACCCACTCCAAAAGTCTTTCGGAGCCATTATCGACTCAGTGGGTTTTGTCCAACATGTCTCTGGACCTACTCACTGCCACAGTCATACTCTGGACCTAGTTTTGTCCCATGGAATAAATGTTGTAGATCTTAATGTTTTTCCACAAAATCCTGGACTATCGGACCACCATTTTATTACGTTTGCAATCGCAACAAATAATCTGCTCAGACCCCAACCAAGGAGCATCAAAAGTCGTGCTATAAATTCTCAGACAACACAAAAATTCATTGATGCCCTTCCAGACTCCTTCTGCCTACCCAAGGACGTCAGAGGACAAAAATCAGTTAACCACTTAACTGAGGAACTCAATTTAACCTTGCGCAATACCCTAGATGCAGTTGCACCCCTAAAAACGAAAAACATTTGTCATAAGAAACTAGCTCCCTGGTATACAGAAAATACCCGAGCTTTGAAGCAAGCTTCCAGGAAATTGGAACGGAAATGGCGCCACACCAAACTGGAAGTCTTCCGACTAGCTTGGAAAGACAGTACCGTGCAGTACAGAAGAGCCCTCACTGCTGCTCGATCATCCTACTTTTCCAAATTAATCGAGGAAAATAAGAACAATCCAAAATTTCTTTTTGATACTGTTGCAAAGCTAACTAAAAAGCAGCATTCCCCAAGAGAGGATGGTTTTCACTTCAGCAGTGATAAATTCATGAACTTCTTTGAGGAAAAGATCATGACCATTAGAAAGCAAATTACGGACTCCTCTTTGAATCTGCGTATTCCTCCAGGGCTTAGCTGTCCTGGATCTGCACAGACTCTGCGAGGGCCTGGGATCGGGAGAGACACTTAAGTGTTTTAGTACTATATCTCTTGACACAATGATGAAAATAATCATGGCCTCTAAACCTTCAAGCTGCATACTGGATCCTATTCCTACTAAACTGCTGAAGGAGCTGCTTCCTGTGCTTGGCCCTCCTATGTTGAACATAATAAACAGCTCTCTATCCACCGGATGTGTACCAAACTCACTAAAAGTGGCAGTGATAAAGCCTCTCTTGAAAAAGCCAAACCTTGACCCGGAAAATATAAAAAACTATCGGCCTATATCGAATCTTCCATTCCTCTCAAAAATTTTAGAAAAAGCTGTTGCGCAGCAACTCACTGCCTTTCTGAAGACAAACAATGTATACGAAATGCTTCAGTCTGGTTTTAGACCCCATCATAGCACTGAGACTGCACTTGTGAAGGTGGTAAATGACCTTTTAATGGCGTCAGACCGAGGCTCTGCATCTGTCCTCGTGCTACTAGACCTTAGTGCTGCCTTTGACACCATCGATCACCACATTCTTTTGGAGAGACTGGAAACCCAAATTGGTCTACACGGACAAGTTCTGGCCTGGTTTAGATCCTACCTGTCGGAAAGATATCAGTTTGTCTCTGTGAATGGTCTGTCCTCCGACAAATCAACTGTACATTTCGGTGTTCCTCAAGGTTCCGTTTTAGGACCACTATTGTTTTCACTATATATTTTACCTCTTGGGGATGTTATTCGAAAACATAATGTTAACTTTCACTGCTATGCGGATGACACACAGCTGTACATTTCAATGAAGCATGGTGAAGCCCCAAAATTGCCCTCGCTAGAAGCCTGTGTTTCAGACATAAGGAAGTGGATGGCTGAAAACTTTTTACTTTTAAACTCGGACAAAACAGAGATGCTTGTTCTAGGTCCCAAGAAACAAAGAGATCTTCTGTTAAATCTGACAATTCATCTTGATGGTTGTAAAGTCGTCTCAAATAAAACTGTGAAGGACCTAGGCGTTACTCTTGACCCTGATCTCTCTTTTGACGAACATATCAAGACTGTTTCAAGGACAGCTTTTTTCCATCTACGTAACATTGCAAAAATCAGAAATTTTCTGTCCAAAAATGATGCAGAAAAATTAATCCATGCATTTGTTACTTCTAGATTAGACTACTGCAATGCTCTATTTTCCGGCTACCCGGATAAAGCACTAAATAAACTTCAGTTAGTGCTAAATACGGCTGCTAGAATCCTGACTAGAACCAAGAAATTTGATCATATTACTCCAGTGCTAGCTTCCCTACACTGGCTTCCTGTTAAGGCAAGGGCTGATTTCAAGGTTTTACTGTTAACCTATAAAGCGTTACATGGGCTTGCTCCTACCTATCTTTCCGAGTTGGTCCTGCCGTACATACCAATACGTACGCTACGGTCACAAGACGCAGGCCTCCTAATTGTCCCTAGAATTTCTAAGCAAACAGCGGGAGGCAGGGCTTTCTCCTATAGATCTCCATTTTTATGGAACAGTCTGCCTACCCATGTGAGAGACGCAGACTCGGTCTCAACCTTTAAGTCTTTACTGAAGACTTATCTCTTCAGTAGGTCATATGATTGAGTGTAGTCTGGCCCAGGAGTGTGAAGGTGAACGGAAAGGCTGGAGCAACGAACAGCCCTTGCTGTCTCTGCCGGGCCGGTTCCCCTCTCCACTGGGGTTCTCTGCCTCTAACCCTGTTGCAGGGGCTGAGTCACTGGCTTGCTGGTGCTCTTTCATGCCGTCCCTGGGGGGGTGCGTCACTTGAGTGGGTTGAGTTACTGACGTGATCTTCCTGTCTGGGTTGGCGCCCCCCTTGGTTTGTGCTGTGGTGGAGACCTCTGTGGGCTATACTCGGCCTTGTCTCAGGATTGTAAGTTGGTGGTTGGGGATATCCCTCTAGTGGTGCGGGGGCTGTGCTTTGGCGGAGTGGGTGGGGTTATATCCTTCCTGTTTGGCCCTGTCCGGGGGTTTCTTCGGATGGGGCCACAGTGTCTCCGGACCGCTCCTGTCTCAGCCTCCAGTATTTATGCTGCAGTAGTTTATGTGTCGGGGGCTGGGGTTAGTTGGTTATACCTGGAGTACTTCTCCTGTCTTATCCAGTGTCCTGTGTGAATTTAAGTATGCTCTCTCTAATTCTCTCGTTCTCTCTTTCTCTCTGAGAACCTGAGCCCTAGGACCATACGTCAGGACTACCGGGCATGATGACACCTTGCTGTCCCCAGTCCGCCTGGCCTTGCTGCTATTCCAGTTTCAACTGTTCTGCCTGCGGCTACGAAACCCCCTACCTGTCCCAGACCTGCTGTTTTCAACTCTAAATGATCGGCTATGAAAAGCCAACTGAGATTTATTCCTGATTATTATTTGACCATGCTTGTCACTTATGAACATTTTTGAACATCTTGGCATGGTTCTGTTATAATCTCCACCCGGCACAGCCAGAAGAGGACTGGCCACCCTCATAGCCTGGTTCCTCTCTAGGTTTCTTCCTAGGTTTTGCCTTTCTAGGGAGTTTTTCCTAGCCACCGTGCTTCTACACCTGCATTACTAGCTGTTTGGGGTTTTAGGCTGGGTTTCTGTACAGCACTTCGAGATATTAGCTGATGTAAGAAGGGCTATATAAAATAAAATTGATTGATTGATTGATTGATTGATCTCACTGGTCATCCCCAAAGCCAACACCTCCTTTGGCCGCCATTCCTTCCAGTTCTCTGCTGCCAATGACTGGAACGAACTGCAAAAATCTCTGAAGCTGGAGACTCTTATCTCCCTCACTAACTTTAAGCATCAGTTGTCAGAGCAGCTTACCGATCACTGCACCTGTACACAGCCCATCTGAAATTAGCCAGCCCAACTACCTCATCCCTATGTTGTTATTTATTTTGCTCTTTTGCACCCCAGTATCTCTATTTGCACATCATCTTCTGCACATCTATCACTCCAGTGTTAATACTAAATTTTAATTGTAATTATTTTGCACTATGGCCTATTTATTGCCTTACCTCCATAACTTGCTACATTTGCACACACTGTATATATATTCTGTTGTATTTTTGACTTTATGTTTTGTTTTACCCCATATGTAACTCTGTGTTGTTGTTTTTATCGCACTGCTTTGCTTTATCTTGGCCAGGTCGCAGTTGTAAATGAGAACTTGTTCTCAACTGGCTTACCTGGTTAAATAAACGTGGAATAAAATAAAATAACAGAACTCTGCTGTTGTCCTGGTAACAGATACCAGGTTAAATAAAGGTGAAATAATTTTTTTAAAAATAAAAACATCAAATCTTTTGACCACGACTGTAGTATGGACCCATGTAGGATGCCATCATGTGGATACACAACACATTAATCTCTCTTAATTTTACATGAAGTATTATAACTTATCTGAGAAGGTACTAAAAATATCTGGAAAATGTGTTTGAGTGTCACCTCAACACAAGTTTTTTTTTGCAGCTTTGAAATTGGCAACTAGTAGGAACTTACACATAACTGTCAATAACTTAATATAACATCTGATTGGCTTAGAATAAAAACAACAACCACATTAACTGGTTTAAACATTAAATAGCAGAGAATGTTTATAATTTGTATTTATTTATTTGAATCCAAAGTTGGAAGTAGGCTTAATAAGTAGGCTTACCCTAAGCTTGTTTTACTCCATTGTTTGTAAACAATGTAGGTCTAATTGTAAACAAAGACTTATACACTCAACATGGTTACAACTATAGTTTTGATCTCGTGCATGGTCGGTCCTTGCATCCATAGCGCTGTCAATGAATTTGAGTGGTTACATTTCTCCCAACCCCCATCCCTCAGCTGTATACCAAAACAGTGGCAGGGTGTACACTTTGTTGTTGTTTGAACTGCAGATTGCCCCTTTAGGTCTATAGCCTACCAAATAACAATAATGTACACTTAAAGTGTATCCTATACTGACTAGTCTATTTATCCATTAGGTCTAATAAATGGATCCTATACTGACTAGTCTATTTATCCATTAGGTCTAATAAATGGATCCTATACTGACTAGTCTATTTATCCATTAGGTCTAATAAATGTATCCTATACTAGTCTATTTATCCATTAGGTCTAATACATGTATCCTATACTGACTAGTCTATTTATCCATTAGGTCTAATAAATGTATCCTATACTAGTCTATTTATCCATTAGGTCTAATAAATGTATCCTATACTAGTCTATTTATCCATTAGGTCTAATAAATGTATCCTATACTAGTCTATTTATCCATTAGGTCTAATACATGTATCCTATACTGACTAGTCTATTTATCCATTAGGTCTAATACATGTATCCTATACTGACTAGTCTATTTATCCATTAGGTCTAATAAATGTATCCTATACTAGTCTATTTATCCATTAGGTCTAATAAATGTATCCTATACTAGTCTATTTATCCATTAGGTCTAATAAATGTATCCTATACTGACTAGTCTATTTATCCATTAGGTCTAATAAATGTATCCTATACTGACTAGTCTATTTATCCATTAGGTCTAATAAATGTATCCTATACTAGTCTATTTATCCATTAGGTCTAATACATGTATCCTATACTGACTAGTCTATTTATTAGGGGTGTAACGATTCGTTTTAACAACGATTCGATTTGTATCACGATTCGTGGTTGTCGATACGATTCAAGGACGATATTGGTTCATTTAGAACGATACGATCCGAAACGATTCAGTGACTTGAAATCGATTCAGTAACCTTTTAGCCAAAAATTCAACCAGTGTGACTGAAATAAATACCTGGTAACCAGTTGCATTTTAATGGCTGGCAATAGTCTTGATATTTTTAACAGTTTTTCATGCCTCCATGCAGACCATCTGTTATGGCCTGTGCGGTTCGGTCAGCACCCAATTCAATCAGTCCAATAAAGTCCGAAGTAAACTCTCCGTTGCTGGACACAGACACAATGTAAACTATTTCCTGCTCAGTTTTTGTGATGTCCTCAGATCCATCAAAAAGCATTCAGTAAAGGAACATCCTCAGAATAGGAAGACATGGGACGTGCGTGTTTAGCTTTATGGAAAGAGAAAAATATTAAACAGAGCTTGCCGCTGTTCTTCATTCAGCTTGTCTCGCCATCTGGCAAGTGGGCGACTGGACATTTATTCTCGGCTAGCTTTTAGCAATGGCTTGCGCCACATTCGTGTGCTCCTTGCTCTTTTCATGTTGGTCAAATAAAGGATGGTTGAAATTCTTTGAGCCTTTATAAAATGCACCTGTTTTGTCTGCTAGATGTGGATTTGAGCGGCAAATCTTGCACCACATTTCAGTGCGCTCATCGTTAGCTTCAAGCCACTGCACATCTTGGAGCCACTTTTCAGAAAAAAGTATTTTCTTCGGCTCTGGCTCCAGTTGGCGTTTCTTTGTAGGTGGCGAAACGCCAAAGAAGCTGCTTAATGTCTGTTGCTTTTTGGACATCCCTGACAGTAGTTGACAAGCAACATGTCATGTGTAAGGTTAGATGAGAAGATCGGTCAAGTACGCAAAGGCGCGTAGTAACACAAGTGGCATTACGCATTCCTGATTTTTGTCGCGCTTGCGTATCTGCGTACCAGTTATGTGCACCCCTGCATATAAAGTCTGACGTGCTTAAATCCAATGGGTTATTTCCTAGTATCGATACAATCGATTTATTACATTTTAAAACGATGTTAGATCGATATATGTTGTCCAAAAGGCCAACTCGCCGAGCACAGATCGATGTAGTTGGATCATATGAATATAAATCGATACATCGATGTAGTAGATGGATCGTTACACCCCTACTATTTATCCATTAGGTCTAATAAATGTATCCTATACTGACTAGTCTATTTATCCATTAGGTCTAATACATGTATCCTATACTGACTAGTCTATTTATCCATTAGGTCTAATAAATGGATCCTATACTGACTAGTCTATTTATCCATTAGGTCTAATAAATGGATCCTATACTGACTAGTCTATTTATCCATTAGGTCTAATAAATGTATCCTATACTGACTAGTCTATTTATCCATTAGGTCTAATAAATGGATCCTATACTGACTAGTCTATTTATCCATTAGGTCTAATAAATGTATCCTATACTAGTCTATTTATCCATTAGGTCTAATACATGTATCCTATACTGACTAGTCTATTTATCCATTAGGTCTAATAAATGTATCCTATACTAGTCTATTTATCCATTAGGTCTAATAAATGTATCCTATACTGACTAGTCTATTTATCCATTAGGTCTAATAAATGTATCCTATACTGACTAGTCTATTTATCCATTAGGTCTAATAAATGTATCCTATACTAGTCTATTTATCCATTAGGTCTAATAAATGTATCCTATACTGACTATTCTATTTATCCATTCGGTCTAATAAATGTATCCTATACTGACTAGTCTATTTATCCATTAGGTCTAATAAATTCATTACAACACTATGTTTTTATTAGCCTACAAAGTACTACAGCCTCTCCGCTCTTTTTATTGAGGGATCTAGTCTGGATTAAACCTCATAGGAAGATAATTGTATTATGTGGAGGTTTTATTCAGGTCTTTGTTTAACCAAATATTCTGTTTGTCTTGGACAGGAGAGAGACCAGACTCTCACTCTGACAGCGATAAGAGTCCTTCAGGGGAACCAGACCCAGAGACGTCCAAACCATCAAGAGCACACCAATGCACCCAGTGTGGAAAGAGATTTATCCGGTTAGGGCACCTGAATGAACATAAGAAAACACATACAGGGGAGAAACCTTTTCACTGCTCCCAGTGTGGAAAGGGGTTTGGACAGTCAGGGCATTTAAAAGTGCATGAAAGACGACACACTGGAGAGAAGCCATATCAATGCTCCCAATGTGAAAAGAAATGTTTCTCACCAGGGGACCTGAAGTCACATGAGAGAACACACACACAATCTTTAGAGAGGCCTTTCCAATGCTCTCAGTGTGGAAAGAGATTTATCCAGTCATCGCATCTGAAAGAGCATGAAAGAATACACACAGGAGAGAAGCCTTTCCAATGCTCCCAGTGTGGAAAGGGTTTTAGATACTCAGGGCATCTAAAAGTGCATGAAAGAACACACACTGGAGAGAAGCCATATCAATGCTCCCAGTGTGGAAAGGGTTTTTTCTCACCAGGGGACCTGAAAAAACATGAGAAAACACACTTAGTAGAGAGGCCTTTCCAATGCTCTCAGTGTGGAAAGAGATTTATGCAGTCATCGCATCTAAAAAAACACAAGAGAATACACACAGGAGAACAACCATTCCAATGCCTTCAGTGTGGAAAAAGTTTTACCCGTTTAGGGAACTTGAAAACGCATGAGATGACACACACAGGAGAGAAGCCTTTCCACTGCTCCCTGTGTGGAAAGAGTTTTACCCATTTAGGGAATCTGAAAATGCATGAGATGATACACACAGGAAAGAAGCCTTATCACTGCTCCCAGTGTGGAAAGGGTTTTGGACACACAGGGCATTTAAAAGTGCATGAAAGAACACACACTGGAGAGAAGCCATATCAATGCTCCCAGTGTGAGAATACATTTTTCTCATCAGGTGACCTGAAATCACATGAGAGAACTCACACTGTAGAGAGGCCTTTCCAATGCTCTCAGTGTGGAAAGAGTTTTACTCGGTTAGGGAATCTGAATATGCATTTGAGAACACATACAGGGGAGAAGCCCTACCACTGCTCAGACTGTGGAAAGAGATTTACCCAGCTAGGGGACCTGAAATCACATGAGCGGACACACACAGGAGATAAGCCTTTCCAATGCTCTCAGTGTGGAAAAAGTTTTGCCTGGTTAGGGAATTTGAAAATGCATGAGAGAATACACACAGGAGAGAAGCCTTTCCACTGCTCCCTGTGTGGAAAGAGTTTTACCTATTTAGGGACACTGAAAAAGCATGAGATGACACACACAGGAGAGAAGCCTTTCCAATGCTCCCAATGTGGAAAGAGTTTTACCCAGTTAGTGAACCTGAAAAGGCATGCAGGAACACACACAGGATAGAAGCCTTTCCAATGTTCTCAGTGTGGAAAGACATTTTCCCGGTCAGAGGACATGAAATCACATAAGAGATTAGAGGCTGTGTTTTCTGACTTATAAAAAAATTAAAATAAAAACAAAAACCTTGTCAAAACTATCAAACTATGTGTATGAAAAAATAGACCTACTTTAGTTTTTTTTATTCTAAAATTAGAATATATTTGACATGTATTTGATTTGAATTTTGATGATGAATTTAGATTAATTGTATAAACCTTTAGATGTTCATTATATGATTTGGATATTGTTATTTAGAAATGTAAATTATTTAATGATTAATGTGCATTTCTTGATTCTAACCTTGAAACCTCTTACATTTTAGTCATTTAGCAGACGCTCTTATCCAGAGCGACTTAGTTAGTGAGTGCATACATTTTTTCATACTGGCCCCCCGTGGGAAACGAACCCACAACCCTGGCGTAGCAAGCGCCATGCTCTACCAACTGAGCTACACGGGGCCGTTTGAATTTGAATTTTGACGTTGTGTTTCATTGAGTTCATTTGTGTAGTAGTAGGACATTGTTCTGATAACAGTTGTTGACATTAAAAACATTTACTACCTCATGAATGCTCCCATCAGTACTATTCCATCAGATAAAACACAGGTGCTGATTGGAAAAATGATTTGATTTCAACATTTATCTGAATAAAAAAAAAATGAATATTTTTTAACTGTGTGGACGTTAATTTTATACACCTACATCTATGTATTGTTACACCATGTAGGAGCAGTATAGACCTAGTCTGTTCATTATAAACAGTACCAGTCAAAAGTTTGGAGACACCAACTCATTCAAGGGTTTCTTTATTTTTACTATTTTCTACATTGTAGAATAATAGTGAAGACATAAACTATGAAATAACACATATGGAATCATGTAGTATCCAAGAAAGTGTTAAACAAATCAAAATATTTTTTAGATTTTAGATTCTTCAATGTAGCCACCCTTTGCCTTGACAGCTTTGCACACTCTTGGCATTCTCTCAACCAGCTTCATGAGGAATGCTTTTCTTACATTATTGAAGGAGTTCCCACATATGCTGAGCACTTGTCTGCTTTTCCTTCACTCTGCGGTCCGACTCATCCCAAACCATCTCAATTTAGTTTAGGTCGGGGGATTGTGGAGGCCAGGTCATCTGATGCAGCACTACATCACTCTCCTTCTTGGTAACATAGCCCTTACACAGCCTGGAGGTGTGTTGGGTCATTGTCCTGTTGAAAAACAAATGATAGTCCCACTAAACGAAAACTAGATGGGATGGCGTATCGCTGCAGAATGCTGTGGTAGCCATGCTGGTTAAGTGTGCCTTGAATTCTAAAGAAATCACTGACAATGTCACCAGCAAAGCACCATCTCACCTCCTCCTCCATGCTTCACGGTGGGAACCACACATGCGGAGATCCTCCAAATTTGAGATTTTTGCTTCCCAGACCAAAGGACTATCCCATAATAATCCAGTAATGAGAGAAATGTAATAGAATATTTAGGGCCCTATCAAATCTGTTTATTTTTTTTTAACCTAATTACATAGTTTTATTTTATTTGTATTCTGTTTTCTCGGTTTAGTTTTTCCAGGTTTCTGATGTCCCTGTTTTTCTATTTTTCCACGCTCAAAATCACACTGTTAATAGAAACAACAAAACTGGATGTTGTAAATCCACAACAATGCTTAAACCACATCAGGAGCCCACTTTTGAAGTCTGAGAAAAATCTACCCTTTAAGTGGCACCAGCAAGAGCCTTGCTTGGTTAGTGGTGTCGCTGTAGCACATGTGATTGCAGAGTTTGCTGAACAAATCACAACTGGATTGATGCAAATAATCATGATATCATTCTGCCAGGTAGGCATAGACTACTTTGTAGTTAACATTTAATTGTCAAGGTTTTTGGGAAAGCCTTTCCATCAACCAGAAGATGGTTAAATTAGCATAATCGCTAACAGCTACACAGATTGGAATATGCCACCTTTGTCAATCTGTCTCCTAATCCTGTCTAATGGCCAGGTCAGCCCTGGAGGAAAGTATTGGCTGTAAGAAGTAAAAAGAACATAACATCTGGTTGTTTTTAAATGACTTCTCATGACGTTGTTTGATTCTTTTTGTCCAATCTGCGTTACCCACTCCAGTCAGCAGATGGCGATGTGAGACTTTCAGGGGATGCTTCTTGTGTGACGTATAATCTAGTGGGCGGGACGGGAAGCTTCTTCAACAGCGACAAAAGGCTACTGATTTAACCGTAGCCTGCTAGCGAACATAAGTGTGGTAGATAAAGCGCACACAGACAGGGGCATTTCCGCACTGTTTCCTCTTCAGAAAGTTGAAGGAAAATACAAATCACTCAGGAAAATTGAACGACCGACTTGGGGGCAGTGGGTTCAGAACAACCCCGACAAAACATATATATACACGTTACACAGACTTTGGCAAAGTGGGCACTGCTTCGGCAACAATAACACCTAAATAGCCCATATGCCGCTGGGTGAGAGAAGCTTTCATTGTTTTTGTGCAGGTGTTGTTGGCGGTGCGTCTTGGTCAATTTAGATCGGAAAATGCAGCCCTCTTCCATCTGTTACCTAATCCTGCATAATGGGCAGACCATGGCCAGGCAGAACACCATCATTCAGTTTGCAGATGACACAACAGTGGTAGACAGCCTATAGAGAGGAGGTCAGAGACCTGGCCGTGTGGTGCCAGGACAACAACCTCTCCCTCAACGTGATCAAGACAAAAGGAGATGATTGTGGACTACAGGAAAAGAAGAGGACCGCGCACGCCCCCATTCTCATCGACGGGGCTGTAGTGGAGCAGGTTGAAAGCTTCAAGTTCCTTGGTGTCCACATCACCAACAAAATAACATGGTCCAAGCACACCAAGACAGTCGACAAAACCTATTCTGAAAAGGAGACTGAAAAAGATTTGGCATGGGTCCTCAGATCCTCAAAAGGTACTACAGCTGCACCATCGAGAGCATCCTGACTGGTTGCATCACTGCCTGGTATGGCAACTTCTCGGCCTCCGACCACAAGGCACTACAGAGGGTAGTGCGTATGGCCCAGTACATCACTGGGGCCAAGCTTCCTGCCATTCAGGACCTCTATACCAGGCAGTGTCAGAGGAAGGCCCTAAAAATTGTCATAGACTGTTCTCTCTGCTACCACACGGCAAGCAGTACCGGAGGGCCAAGTCTAGGTCCAAGAGGCTTCTAAACAGCTTCTACCCTCCAAGCCATAAGACTCCTGAACATCTAATCAAATGGCTACCCAGACTATTTGCATTGCCCCCACCCCTTTTACACTGCTGCTACTCTCTGTTTATTATCTATGAATAGTCACTTCAATAACTCTACCTACATGTACATATTACCTCAATTACCTCAACTAACCGGTGCCCCCGCACATTGACTCCGTCAGTACCCCTGTATATAGCCTCGCTATTGTTATTTTTTACTGCTGCTCTTTAATAATTTGTTACTTTTATTTCGTATTATTTTATATTGTATCTTTTTGGTATTCTTTCTTTAAAACTGCATTGTTGGTTAAGGGTTTGTCAGTAAGTATTTCACTGTAAGGTCTACACCTGCTGTATTCGGCGCACGTGACAAATACAATTTGGTTTGATTTGTAGAGCGGCCCTCCCTCCTGTAGGTTTCCGCTCCAACCCCAGGTATTACTAACCTGATTAATCTTATCAACCTGCTAATTATTAGAATCAGGTGTGCTAGATTAGGGTTGGAGCAAAAACCTACAGGACGGTAGCTCTCCGGGAACAGGGTTGGGCAGTCCTGTTCTACAGCGTCTCTTCATCATCATCATCGTCGTCCCTGTTTCTGTTTGAATGTCCCTTGACTGCTCTGTGTTCAGACTCTTAATTAGCGCGTGGTTACGTGCCATTTCAATTGGCTCTGGTCAGTGTCAGATTCCCTTGCATTCGCAATTTCTCTTACCGATCGATCGCTCAGTCCTACGACAATCCTGTCACGGATGCTATTCTTCCTTAGTTCCCTCACAATCAGTGTTCAGACAGTTCGTAGAGGTCCCTTATAAAAGCTTCCATGGACTCACCATATCGTTTGAGTTCTCTGGTGAAAACGTGCACATTCATATT